>NC_045142.1:9488451-9788451 GCF_008831285.2 Nymphaea colorata | reverse complement strand
ACAAATCTTCCAAATCATTTGTCCATTAGCTATACAATTTTAAAGTTGCCCCTATGTTTAAATTACAAAGGCAAACTTCTAATTTACGAGAATCATATTAAACCATTGATTGATAAATACTAGATTCTCCCCTGTTCATGACGGGGATAAGAGATTATCCCATGCAAGTCCTTGTTTTAGCTAAAAGCATATGGAAAGTCAAACAAAATTGTGGTTCAACAACACACAAATCCCAGCAGTATTCATCATCATAAGCAGACATTGAATTGTAAAGAGCTGTGCATTTTCTTTCACATATACAAGATCGCCACAGTATCAAACAATTTAGTGTAACTTGCTAAAAGGATGCTGCACAAGGCTCCAACATGTTCACGGGCTGCACATTAGGACAAAAAGAACAAGAACACCAGAACAGATTGGAGCCTTGCCTCCTCAAGCTAAATTGAACACCGTAACTTTCCGAGTGTGTAGACAGTACTTTGGGGTTGGTCACATAATCTGTAGTAATTTTTACAAAAAATGATCACAAAAAAAAAGAAAAAAGAAAAGGAAAAGTTATATGCCTGGGTATTGCCACCTTGCAATGTGTGGGTGTGTGTACGTCCAAGACTCCAAATGAGTCCATGTTACATAGCCATTGTGTGGGGTGCTACATCATCATTTTGGTGTAACAAGGTATATGGTAAAAAAGTAAGTCGGTGTAGGATCTAGCAATTTTCCCATAATATGGTAATCATTTTGCATATATTTCTCAGTTCCATCAATGGAACAAGTATGAACCTCTATGATTTATGCAGCTGCTTTAAGGAATTGATGGGAACATTGCAGCACTTATACAAGCAAAATGTTGGCAGTGTGCTGAACGAGCTAAATGCTATAAGCTAGCATTTCACCACCCTAGATTGTATTTAGATGGCAGGTACTTCACAAATTTTGCTAGGTCACTTTGTTGCACTATCCTAAAAATCTTTCACCTAGGAAACGTCAATTTCTGGAACTCTCTCAACCAAGAGCACAATACTGAAAGATCCTTCAGCAAGAAGTCAAACAGGGCACTAACGCGCAAATGTTCAACAGGGTACAACACAACACCCAAATTTCTTCACTAAAGAGAGAAACCGTGCGGCGTGCACTAATGCACAAATCCAAGCTGATAACAAAGCAAAAAGCAACTTAAAGAGAAATGGCACCAAGGCCCCCAAAATCTGCTGTCAACAGCAGCAACAAACTTACAAAACAGGCACTAAGGCCTAACCAATAAACAGGCACTAAGGCCTAACAAGGAAGAACACACCACAAGGGGCACCAAGGCCCAACAAGAGTCTCACGAGTGAATGAAGAAAAAACTTTATTAAGGAAAGAATAAGGGCTGTAAAACAGCCTCATTTAAGAATATCTTACGAGGGGTTTAAATAAGACATTGAAGAGCTGTTGGAGGACTCAACGGCTAGAATTGTAGACGTCGGGGACTCCACAACATCTCTTACAAAGGAATAAAGGATGAAAATAAAGAAATATAAAAGTAAAAAAATACAAAAAGTCCTATATAAGAATTATCATATTAAATATAGGTATGCATATAAACCTGGAAGATATATGTGTATTTACGTATATATCTTAACATTAACAACCAGGTACAACCTTTTGTTTCTTTTAAGGAATGCTTTCTAATTAAGTAATTATTTATGCATTGGACCATCTACTAACCAGTAAAAAATTTCCTCATCTATATATCTTCTATCCATTGTTCAACACCCTAAACAGTTGTTCCACCAAGAACAAGTATGTGCACTCTTCTGATACCTCGAATGATCTTTGAAGAATATAACATCACTATGATAGCTATCCAAGAATAATATATAAGACCGCAGAATTTCCCAAGTCCTTTTTGCTGGCAACCTAGTAGTTCCCCTACGTAACGCTTTGGAATCAAGAAAATGTCCATTCTACTACAAAATTTGAAGTGCAATGGTTTAACCATGGCCAAGAAGAACTATCAAGAGCATCTAGCTCCAGGACCTTTTTGGCTTTTGCATCATTTTGCCTTATAGCTGATCAAGACTCTCCCTGTTACATTTACCACCACATTATACTAATAAAGCATTCAATGCCCCAAAAAATTCTATTATTAAGCTTGGAACCATACCATAAACAAACTTTCACCAATCCGATATAAGACCAGTTCATCTGTGCTCAAAACAGGAACATCAAGTTTGGTAAATGCACTTGTATGCTAACAAAAAATGATTGCAACACAGTACACCGTATATTTGAACTCCATTATTACAAGACATTGTTAAAGTCTTTACGTATAAGTGTAAGGGGATCGGGTCTGTTCAGACCCGATCCACTTTGTTTTTATGTCTTCACGCCTAAGTGGTGGCATCTCTTGTAATTACTTCATGTTTTATTCATCTTTTTGTTGTAACCCAATTAGGTTTATGTTTTAATAATAGAGATCAAGTATCGTGTGGCTGCATCGGCCGACGGTTCTCTTACCTTCATTGCTTTCTTCTATTCTCTATTCTCCATCCTCCTTATTTTCAGACGGAGAGACGTGATTCGGTGGTGTTTTAGTGAAGATTCTCACATGGTATCAGAGCCAGGTTACATCGTCCTCCGGTGAGTGATTTCAGCTTGGAGTATTCTGCCCTAAATCTTCTTTTCTGCCGTGGTTATCCCCAAACTCTGTTTCTGCCCTTAATCCCACGATTTGCCCTAATTTTTGTTGCCCTAAATTCTGTTTTTTGCCCTAAATCACACGGTTTGCCCAAATTTGCCCTAATTTCTGTCGTGACCTTTAAAATTCTGCCCAAATCATCTGCTCTAATCCTCTCTTTCAATCATGGACCAGCTGGCTCCCTCTCTTCTATCTTCTAGTTTTCTCTCACAACTCATCTCTCAAAAACTGAACCATAGTAATTATTTGACTTGAAAACGTCAAATTGTCCCATTTATTAAGAGCCATAGACTGTATGGGCACATCGATGAGACTACTCCAGCACCTTCAAAGTATGTTAACCGTGAAGTAAAGAAGACAGTCGTGGGAGATAAAGGTGCTAGGGCCTCGGCTGAAAGTGAAATCAATTTTGAATATGAAACTCTTCCTGAGAGTAATCCCGAATATGAAGTTTGGCTGGCTCACGAACATTCTCTTGTTGCTTATATTACTTCTACCTTGTCAGAGGAGGTATTGAGAGGTATTGATGATGATTTAACTGCCCTAGAGTTGTGGTCTACCCTTGCCACAACATATTCTCAAGTCTCGGAAGCACGTTTTCTACAATTAAGAAGGCAATTTCAGGATATCAAGCGTGGGACGCGTACAGTTTTGGAGTATTTGAATGAAATCAAGAGTATTAGTGATCAGCTTGTTGCAATTGGACATCCCGTCAGCGACAAGGACAAAGTCCAACAAGCCTTGAGTGGACTGGGAACAGAATTTGATATTTTTTGCACAGCCTTGGAAGTCTTACCTGTTCTCCCATCTTTTGAAGATCTAAAGGCCAAGCTTTTTCAACATGAAGCTAGTCGGGTTCAACGACATAATCTGGTTCCTTCCAACAGCCACAATGTACTGATCACAAGAACTCACGCACTGCAAGGAAATCGCACTCGTTCTTGGACTCCTCAAGTAGGCATGGGAAGAGGGATTCTCCCAACACCGCCAAGCATGAATACTACCTCTGCCACATCTAGAAGAATCCCGACATGCTTCTATTGCAACAAGAAGGGGCATGTAAAATCAGAATGTTGGCACAATCCTCAGAACAAGAATAGTCAGGTCAGGCGCGAGAACAGGACAGCAGCCGGGTCAGCTCCATCCTCATCTGGATCAAATCCAACTTCAAAGGTTTCAGTAGACGTGCAACAACTTCTAATGACAGCCTTATCCAAACTTAACTTGAAGCAAAATGAGCAAAGAGAGTGGTATGTGGACTTTGGAGCAGCAGCCCACGTTACTGGTGACACATGTAATCTCTCTAGTGTTTCCCCTTATTTAGATCAAGGCTCAGTAGTCACGGGAGATGGTTCCCATCACACAATATCGCATATTGGAAATGCACAAATATCCATGGGTTCTTCTTCCATTCCATTAAAGAATGTCTTTGTTGTTCCAAGTGTCAAGAAAAATATTATCTCAGTGTCCAAACTTATTGATGATACTCACTCCTCTGTTGAATTCACACCATCTTCTGTTTATGTCAAGGATGCTCAAACTAAAAAGACATTCGCTAAGGGCACTCGCAAAGGAAACATGTATGTCCTTGAAGAAGCTCCAAAGCTGTCCAAACCTCACCCTCCAGATTCATGTTCTTCAAGTCATAATGAAGTCAATGTCGTAGAATATAATAAGCCATCCATTTGGCATGGTCGGTTAGCTCATTGTAGTCAGTCTTTTGTTCGAAGTCTTGTTGCAGACGGGCTCTTAGATAAGTCCAGTCTGAGTTCAGTTAGTGAGTCCAGCATGTGCTCGAGTTGTCATCTTTGTAAGAGCCATGCCCTTCCTTTTCAGTCAATTAATAAAAGAGCTTCAAGGATTTTTGACACCATATATTCTGATGTTTGGGGGCCTGCTCCAATTTCCTCTTCTTTTGGGAGTAGGTACTATGTCATTTTTATAGATTCATATTCCCGACATACTTGGATACACTTCATGAAACACAAATATGAAGTTTTCCGTTTGTTTACTCAATTCCATGCCTTCGTTCGAAATAAATACTCCAGTAATATTGTGCATTTTCAATGTGATGGTGGTGGTGAATTTATTTCTAATGAATTTACTGAGAATCTATTAGATAATGGGATCACTAGACAGATTTCATGCCCACATACTCCTCAACAAAATGGAATTGCTGAACGAAAACATAGACATATTGTTGAAAGCACACTCAGCATGATGCATGACACAGACTTACTCATGACATTGTGGACTGAGGCTTTTCATACGGCTGTCCATGTTATAAATCAACTGCCATTGGCTTTGCTTGATGGCAAATCCCCATATTTTTTATTACATCAAGAGCAGCCACGCTATGAGGAATTGCGTGTTTTTGGATGTGTTTGCTATGTGCATGTTGATGTTTCCTAACGTAACAAGTTTCAAAATCGTGCTATTTTGTGCATATTTATAGGGTATGCAGAAAACTACAAGGGTTATAGATGTTACAACCTTAAAACTGGGCGTGTTCATATTTCACGGCATGTTGTTTTTGATGAAAACATGTTACAAGATCCCAAGGCTACTTGCATGACACTCAAGGATAAAAATGAGGTTTATGATACTTGGCTGCATGCTGAAATCCTAAGACAAAGGGCTGACCGTTTGATTGAGCACGAGGAGCAAGATGTTAATGAGCCTGAGACACTTGTGAGCGATTCCTTGGACAACATGCCCTCATCCTCACAACCCCATGATTCACCTATACATAGTCGGTTCTCAAGCCTTGTGTACTCTAGGCAATCAGCTCCTACTGCAGCCCCACGTTAGTCCCAATGTGTGCGACATCTCATTGATCGGTGGGTAAGTTATAACAACTTTTCTTTAGATTTTCAATTGTTTATGATAGAAGTCAACAAGAAGGTAGAACCAAAATTTTATCACCATGCAAGTAAGGAAAAATGTTGGGTTGAAGCTATGAATGAGGAAATGGCAGCCTTGCATGAGTGTCAGACTTGGCAGATTGTCCCTCGTCCAACTGATAAGAATGTTGTGGGCTCCAAATGAGTCTACAAACTGAAATATAAGCCAGATGGTAGAATTGATCGACATAAAGCACGTCTTGTGGCACGCGGTTTCACACAGGAATATGTGGAAGATTATGATGAAACATTCAGTCCGGTTATCAAGATGGGCACAATACGTGTGATTATTTCTCTTGCAGTCTCATATGGGTGGCCTCTTTATCAGTTAGATGTCAAAAATGCTTTTCTTCATGGGATTCTTAAGGAAAAGGTATACATGGAGCAACCTCCCAGCTACAATACTCATGATCCTCAAAAATGGGTTTGTAAGTTACACAAGTCTTTATATGGGCTGAAGCAAGCTTCTAGATCATGGTTCGATCGGTTTTCTCATCGTATACAACAAGCTGGTTTTCTACGAAGCTCTCTAGATCATTCCTTGTTTATGTATCATACCGAAGAAGCTACTACTTGGTTACTTATCTATGTAGATGATATTGTTATAACTGGGAATTTTTCTTCTCATATATCTTATGTTAAGGATTTGTTGCAGCAAGAATTCAAGATGAAAGATCTCAGCGAACTTCGGTACTTCTTGGGTGTTGAACTTGACAGGGCAAATGATTGATTGACTTTTATGCAGCATAAGTATACTCTTGATATTTTGGACAGGGCAAGTATGATTAATTGCAAACTCATAACTACTCCTAGTGTTCTAAACACTAAATTGGCTGCCTTTGATGGAACCGCTGCCTATTCAAATCCTACCTTCTATCGCAGCATTGTTGGTATGTTACAATACCTTACCTTTACCCGCCCAGACATAGTCTATGCTGTAAATCAGATCTCTCAATTTATGCATGCACCCACAGAAGGACATATGGATGCCGCTAAGCGGATCTTACGGTATCTCAAAGCCACTGTTGGGGATGGATTGATCTATACAAAGTGTCCCAATGTTTCTCTTGGACATAGCAATATATACTTATACTGATGCAGACTGGGCAAGAGATCCTAATGACCGACGCTCAGTTTCAGGTTTCTGCCTCTTTCTTGATTCTAATCTCATTTGTTGGAGCAGTAAAAAGCAGCGTGCAGTTGCACGATCTAGCACTGAGGCAGAGTATAGAGCAATGGCTGCAGGGACAGCTGAGGCATCATGGTTACGACATTGGCTTGGAGAGCTTCATCTACCTATTGTTCAGTCCTCATTGCTATGCGACAATCAAAGTGCCATCAAAATTGCTTTCAATTCCATTTTGCATAATCGTACCAAGCACATTGAGATTGATCAACACTTCATTCGTCAGAAGGTTGAAAAAGCCGAGATCTTACCTATTTATATATCCACCAGTGAACAGATAGTGGATCTTTTTACCAAAGGTCTTACAGGGCAGCATTTTTGGGATTTGAAAAACAAGTTGTGCATGATCAAATCTCATGCACAACTTGAGGGGGGCTGTTAAAGTCTGTACGTATAAGTGTAAGGGGATCAGGTCTGGATCGGGTTTGTTCAGACCCGATCCACTTTGTTTTTATGTCTTCACGCCTAAGTGGTGGCATCTCTTGTAATTACTTCATGTTTTATTCCTCTTTTTGTTGTAACCTAATTAGGTTTATGTTTTAATAATAGACATCAAGTATCGTGTGGCTGCATCGGCCGACGGTTCTCTTACCTTCATTGCTTTCTTCTATTCTCTATTCTCCATCCTCCTTATTTTCAGACGGAGAGACGTGATTCAGTGGTGTTTTAGTGAAGATTCTCACAGACATTTTGTGATCTGTTAATGTTCCTCCTGAGAGCAACATTATATCTGGCTTTGATTGCAACATCTACTCATCTTCTCCCTACAAATTCACATTTTGCATTTCCTTCACTTGCTAGAGTAAGCTCTAGCAACTCATTGTCCTTCCAAATTCTTGTTTTGCTAATATCATTGTATTGGCATATTTAAGGTTGAATCGGCAACCCAAAGCTGCATTTCTGGATATTGTGACATGTCAACACGCCAAAGAGATGGCAATGATTCTTTTGAAAACTATATGTGCATAGCAACACATTTGAGAACTAATATCAATATGCAACAAACACTTAACATGCAAACTTACTCTAACATCCAATAGCCAACAATTTCCAACGTACTCTAACATCCAATATTCAACAATTTCCAACACTGAAGCACTCACACAAAACTGCAGGAAACAACAACTTGATTATTGATTTAGAAATAATTTGAATGAAATGATAAATGACAATAAATGTTTAGTGGAAGTAGAGTAATACCTCGGATCTTCAACCCATGATTTTTAAAAACCCAAGATATTTCTGTATATGGAAGCTGATAAATGATACAGAGAAGCGTGCCACTGTCAAGGAAACAACCTTTTCCATTTGCTGTAATGGTGTCAAGAGTTCTAGCATAAAAATCTATGCCATCATTTACTAATGAATTGCTAAAGTGATCCACTAACCAATGTTGACGTGTTGTAATGTACGGGTCTGGATCTGGACTCGGTCCAGTGTTACTCCTGTTTAGGGATGTTAAGGCTCTAGTTATGTCTTTGTTACCCAAATTTTTAAGTGTGAATGAAATTCTAGTGAGAGAGTGTCTGGGCGAGTTAGCGATGGACCCCGACGAAGCTTGCTGGTTTGCTGTGCCCGATGGTGCAACTTCTGCTTTGCCTCTCCATCCTTCCAACATCGCCCGAGACTGCCACTCGCCTTCTCCACCATCGTCAGCCTCTGTGGACTCTTCCATCGCCCGTGGCTGTCACCCGCTTTTGCGAGCTTCTCCACCGTCGACCGCTTGCTGTTGGGTTCCCGTGCGTCAATAGTGGAGTGACGTTGCCTGACTTCGCTGCTCTCTGTCGTTGGCTCAAGCGTCGTCTGTACTCTTGTCTGTGTTGCCCGCTACCCAGGTTCGTGTTGTCACTCTTACTGGACCCGACTCTATTGTTTTTTTTTTTGCCGTGAAGTTTCGGCATCGTGGGATTCTGGTCGTTGTCGCCTGAGAGCTCCGCCTACTGTTGCCTGTCTCTTCCCTCTTCCGTCTGTTGTTGAGACCCTGCTGCTATCACCTGCTCTGCCCAGCACCGCCTGCCCGACGTGCTCTGCCTTGGGCTGCCTCATCTGTCCACCGTTGTCTGCTCTTGACTGTGTTGCTATCGCTGATCACCTCCGTCAAGACCCAGCAGTCTGTTCACTGCCGCCGTTGTTCCATGCTTGTTTTTTTTTTTTTTGTTGTTGTGTCTTTCCTTAGGCTGTTGTTGGCTTGGATCGTGAGAGGGCGAAAGAAGCAGCTGCGGGCTTGCGGCAGGAGGGAGAGGGAGGCGTCGGGCAGAAAAATAAACCGGGGTTTATTTTTCCACCCCTCGCGGAGGAAAGAAGTTTCTGGAAAGATATTTCTGGAAATGCGTTTAACGAGCATTTTTTTCATTCCGCGTTTGATCAAACGAGAAAACGTTTTAAAATTTGAAATATATCTCCCTTGCTACAGTAAATTTCCGGCCCGCCGAGGAAATGTTTTAAAATTTGAAATATGTCTCCCTTGCTACAGTAGATTTCTGGCCCGTCAAATGCTTGGGTATGTCGGTAGAGAGGCGGCTGAGATAGATGTGGACCGTTTGGTGTGAGGAATACTGTGTGAGAGTTCCATTAAATCTGCTCCAGTATTGGAAGCACATTCATGGAGCGGTCTACAAATCTACTTCAATATTTAGTACCTTATGCCAAACAGCTTCATTTGGCAAAAAAAAAAACAGTATGCAACTATTTTATGTACATTTATCAAAGATTGAGGCATGAAACATGCAAATTCATGGAATAGTTACCAACTGTTTCATTTGCCAAATAGACCCTTAGTGACTTTAAACCAACAAGGGACAGTTTAGACGCTTGAATAGGAAGGAAGATGACTGGTTTCCAAAATGAAACAGACAAACTTAAAGAGATCAGAAATGAAATAGAAGTCGCAGAACCCCTAATTTTCATGACGCCATGGACTTTACAGATGAAAACACATATAAGAGAATTCAGAAATTTACAGATGAGTAGTACCAGCACTACTAATGTCTCACCCCAACCTTTTGACACTCAAACATTTTTTTTTCTAAACGTAAAACATCGAGGTGCGACTACTCAACAATTCAAAATTGAAGGAGCCATGCCATTCAAAACAATGGGGCGAACTTTCATTTATGTAATAATTTCAATTCATACAAAATCACATCTATGTATGACAAAAATGTCCCAAACTGTATAATTGATGCCTAACAAACACAAGACATCAATAAAACCAAAATAAGACGCGCCGACACTACAAAAGACACATCCCAAAACCTCCACAGTAGGACGTGAGTGAAGCCATCTGCTCAACCTGCTGCCCCTGGTCCACCAAACCTGACAAAGAAAACAACTGAAGGCTTGGCCTTCGTAATATGGCAACAAGCCAGGACAATACCAAACCCTCTTAGGTAGGGCTCAAATAAAAGAACAAACATCAAGATAATCTATCATTATGTCGTATCAGGGCACGACACGTAAAAACCACTCAATGGCCACAGTAACTAACTTTCAAATCACATGCAAGGCATGCTTAAACATTTCACTTGCATTTATAAGCACAACGATCACATTCATCTTAACCACATACAATCAATCATATACAATACATTTTCATTAACTTCAGTGTATTAACAGCTCCTGTGGGTGCAACATAGGCACGTGCACACCGCGGGCGGCCTACAGCCAAGAGACGACCCCCGTGGTGGCCCAGAACAATATGGATCTATTTCATCCACTGCAGCGGTAGAGCACTCGTCCATGGATGTGTGAAGTCCAAGGAGAGATACTCAGCCTTTCCTATGACACCCAGGTTGGGAAGGGGGAGCCCAATGCTCCAAGCACAACACGCAACAGAACCCTGGGGTCTTGCACCGCCTGCGCTCCGAACAGACGAGACCAGTGGCAAAAGCGGGACGTCTCCCAAACACATAGCCACATCCCACTGGCCTCTCATCTCTTATTCATTCAATCTTATCATTAGATTAACACATTTACAAACTGACTGACTAGCTCATGAGGTTGGTGCACTTCACAAGTGCACCTACATCTCCAATTGCCTCCACACGAGGTCTACACATAACAACAACAGTCATAGCTAGCCGTCATACAGTACGAGTACGACTACCCTCCAATTCCATTATTTGCATCATTGCCCGCAGCAATGTGTATGCAACAGAACAAAACATCCACATCATTCATCATATCAATCACATCTTCAAAAACTTAGCCAAACCACAGAGAGTAGTCTCGATCTGTGATTGACTCGTAGCTGTCCTATGCAATTATCATTCTGGGATGCTTTCTAATGCACAATTGGGGTCGAGGAGACACTCGACTCGATACCCCGCCTCATCTGTCTCAAACAGTTATCAATTTTAACATGCACATGCAAATGCGTAAAATTTTCAAAACAAACTTCTCATAGTCTTTCCAAAACAATTCATATCATACATCAAAACATTTACATGCATACACACATTCATTCACTAAACAGTCAATCAATTGCATCACAATCCTAGGATCCCACGACCCTAGGAACACACATTCATACATTTGCCCCAGGCAGGGATTTGCTTGGAATGCTGCCATACCTGTGGCGCGCTCACAAACTCTTCAAAATGCCTCAAGCCTCGAATCCGGTAGCTCAAGGTCGACGGGACGTGCCCGGTGTTCCTGCAGACATAAACAAAATATAAGATTCCTACTAGATGCCCAAACAATTCAAACAAATACAAAACAACATCATTGAGGCACGTGTCATCGCCTCAAGAGGGCGTCGACGGGTAGTGTCGACCTACAAACTCTCCAATAGGTCACTTCCCAACTTCTTGCTGTGCCAACAGATGTCAAAACTCAATGTTTCGCCCAGTCCCCCACAACACATTTCTCATTTGCTTTCTGTAGTCTAGGCGTCAACCCCATAGTCACACCCAACTTACGTATGCTTTCCCTATTTAACTCCAAGGTACACCCATTCACAAAAAAAAACGTGTGCCACGTGCTCCCAAAGATAGTTTTAAATCTTCCCCACAATAACACAATCTTTACCATGCTTCCCTATTGCTTCGAAAATCAACTCATCATGCTTAAATGATCATTATAGGCATGAATCAACACTTCTCCATCATAATCCTAAACTTCCCCAAAAACAAAATCGTTAACAAGCATCCCAAATCATCAATTCTAAACTCTAACATGCTCAAACAATAATTATACATGCTCTCATAGATAATATTCAATAATATAAGCTCAAATAGGCCTTGCTCGCCACAATCTAAGTGTCCAAACTGCTGTGACGCCTCCGACAGCCACCTCAAGCGTACAATCGGTCCCCAAATGGCAGTAATTGTGCCAAGCCGCCACCACCAACACCACATAAACGCTGATACGAGGGGAAGAACGCATTCCCCAAACTGGAATCCTAACAAACAGTGATGAAATCCATGAGAAAGAGTGCTCGGTTGGGGAAAAAGGAGAAAACATAGAAAAAAAAATGGGGAGAGAGCTCACGTAAGGAGTGTGTAGGCAAGGGGAGGCGCTGACAGAAAGGGGCGGACAGAAGAGAGAGCGAGGGAAGGATGGTTCGGGCAGAAATGGGGAAGAAGGGCAGTGAGGGGGAGAGGACGTGAGAGAAGAGAGAGAGCCGGTGGCAGAGTGAGGAGAGGAACCGTGCGGGAGGGAGCTAGCGGAAAGAGAGTGGCGAGAGAGAGGAAGAGAGGAAGTGCGGCAGAGAGGGCAAGGGAGCATGAGAGTGGCGGAGAACAGAAAACAAAGCACGAGAGAGAGAAAAAGAGTTTACCCAAGTGCCGCCGCCTCAGTCGCCGTCGTCACCACCGCCACCGGCACCACCTCCGTCTTCTCTTCGCCGCCCAGCACCTCCGTCGTCTTCTTCTTCCTTGCGCTGGCACGAGTGGCAACAGAGGGGGAGGGGTCTATGAGGAAGATGCGGGAGAAGAGGGAAAGACGAGGGAGGAGAGGGCGTCGGGCTCACACGCGGGTGGAGCTCGGGTCCGGGTCTAGGTCCCGATCCGACCCGACTTGCCCAACAATGTGACGGGCGTTACAACTAACAAGTAACAAAGAAAATGATGATGAATACGAAGATGATGATGATTATCATTGATTGATGATAATCATGATATTTGGTACTTGACAATAACAAATTATATGGTGTAGACTTATGATATAATCTAAAACATTTTAAACTTGGGATTGATGCTTATTATGTTTATTCTAAATCTATGAGTTCTAGTTTCTGAATGTGTTGTTGATATACATTATGAATGTTGAATCATGAACATTCTTTATGTGAGATGTGTTTTTTTCATATGGAATACATTTTTCCTGATTTTTCACTATTTTTTCTATTTTTTTGAATTTAAAAATTAATTTTACGGTACCCTATGCCATATTTATGATATATTATGATATTCAGCCTGACCGATACACGTTACCATAGGCCTTTAACAACATTGCCTGCAACTGTAAAGCAACCTGTTTTGAGGATTAAAAAACTGCACATAAAAGCCAAGCAGTTGTTGGCAATTTGAGTTTTGAATAGAAAAAAACATTATGAATACTAAACACCAAGGAAGATTGACAATAGAAGAAGGCTCGTAGGAGAAGAACACATTTCACAAATCTTTTACTAAGCAGAGAATGTTGAAATGACATAAGGTTATGCTTTTGGGAAATTCATGCAGATCTCTGTAACAAAGTAATATGTACTATCTACAAGTTCTCCAAACTTCCAAAGTTCCCAAAAGTAACGTATCCTTGCTACAAAAGTATGTTCCGTTACCTCTTTCTTCTACCCTTCTCAATCAAGTCAATAGGGAGAAAAGAGGTCCTGAAGCACAATATGTTTCTAAATCCTCACAATTCTCAAGGAATTAAATCATGTGCAAAAAATAATGTCTTGATGAGTGATCCTCTTTCTCAATTCCTGTGGACAAAAGGCAACTTGAAAATATTATTCATGTGTTCAGGAGGTCTGATGAAACGAAAATAATGGTGAACCAAACTCGGATATTATTCCTACAAATAAAAGAAAGGAATCATATTGTTGAGACATGAAATATATTTGGGTTGAAGAAGTTCAGAACAAAAGCATTAAAGGAAAATGGCCTACAATCATATGCATATGATCGATGCAAGCACCAGCTTCGCAAGTAGCAACTGTGGGTACCATTATGCCCATTTGGTATCATTATGTCCATTCTATGGCTTCCTGCAATGTAAAGTTTAGATACTCACACAATTTCATAAATTTGAAAAAAAAAAGTCAACACGTTGAATTTCCAAATCGTGTGACAACCTTATTATTTGAAGTGAACTTCCAAGTTTGAAAACAAACCTGATCATGTTTACTACCACTTATTATTGCAGTAAGGAAAAGAGATGCAGACTGCAGCTTCACAAAGAACATAACGCATCTGTATTATAGGCAAATGTACAAGTAAAGAATACAGTCTTAAAATTCACAAGCTGATACAGATTATACTGCTTGGAACTTAGCCCATGTAATGTGAAGGCACAATCTTGATCGTTTATACACAACCATCTCATGTTATGGAAGTTTTCTCAACGAACAAATTAAAGTTGAGTCTTTGACAAGCTGAATCAAGTAAAACCATGAGCTACTGATCTTATTTTTACTAGAATTTATTCTGAGAAGGCAGTCTTGTTCCTCTCAGCAGAAAAGGTTCAAATTTATAGATATTGTCTAGATGCACAGGTCATATTATGTCAATTAGGTGCTGTTTTTCATGTGACAGTGTTACCGATGGACAATGAAACACCATACAAATCTCAAATTTCCAATCATAAAGAAAGTGACAAAGGATAGGGGATGCCAGTCATGGTCGCTGCTCAAGCAGTAACTGAGTGAGAGAGAACACATGATTATAAAATGAGTCCAAGCAGTAACAGAGCGAGAGAGATCCCATGAATATCAGATGACTGCAACATTATAAGCAGCCCAAGGGCTATCTAAGCCAGTGTCCTACTGCAACCATTGGCTCAGAGTGCAAAACAGTTGGACTGAAAATAGAAAGATCACATGAGTGTCAGAGGCAGAGCTAATATGCAAATTTCTTTCACTTCAGTTATCCTTTTAGCCAAAGTCTCAAATTTTGAGGTGGGAGTAGTGCTTCTATCCAAGGGAATGTGATCTCCATGATAGATATTCTGAAACAGAGTGATCCAGATAAAAATGACACAACAGAACAAAGATCATACCATGAAATCGATCCTTGCCATGGGGATAGATCACTAACCATGGAACAAGTTTTTAATGAATTCATTAAAGGATCATGAAACTCCATCATGTGTAGTTGAAAACAA
Source organism: Nymphaea colorata (assembly GCF_008831285.2). Lineage (NCBI taxonomy): Eukaryota > Viridiplantae > Streptophyta > Magnoliopsida > Nymphaeales > Nymphaeaceae > Nymphaea > Nymphaea colorata. Next base: position 9,773,357 of record NC_045142.1, on the reverse strand, counting down.
AGCACAAACCTAAGAAAACAATTATCCAATATAAAGATGCTTGATAGAGCAAAAGTAAAGATGCCCTCAATCTCTCACAAAATCCTTTCAGTTAAATCAACAACTTCAATGTTTTCAATTTTCTACCTCAAAAACACGATATACCTAACTTGGTAGAGAGGGCAAAATCTAGGACAGAGCAGCTGTTCAAGCAGAAATACCAGTTGCCTTTCTTCCTCTAGATCATTTTCATGTAAAATTCTCGCTCCTTGCTCTCGAGTACGTATCTGTAGCCTAAGCGCCACTGATAAATGAAAAGGGGATCGATGATTGTACACAGCGCTGAATGCAGAAGAGTAACCCATCAGCTTGCCCACATTGACCAGGGTGAGATGTGATGCAAGCCAAAAATCTTCCACCACTAAACTGTTCTTCAACATGAGGATCAAGTTTATCACCCTCAGTACGCTTTTGCTGTTTTCTGATTACATGATTGCTTTGCTTAGTTTCTGGTGCGGCATTCTCAGCATCCTACACGTATTCCAAGTTAAACAGAAACATCATGCTAAGATGCTTAACACTGACAAAATCAAAAGAGTGGATACCAAGAACTTATCACGTGCATGCAGCAGAAACATTAAAGGGATGTTAAAGCAACACAACATGGAAGTTGCTTCAATGAAAATGGTAATAGGACTTCAACAAGAACACAATACAAATTGGCAATCAATCTGTTGTTACCATTCTCTCATTGCAAAAATTTCTAAGAAAAAGCAAAAAAGAATGCATGCACTTATCCATCTCAGAGTTTAACGATATTGATGCTGCAATCAAATGTCTCTAGCAGTAGTTGAAGTTCTCCTCGATCAAAAGAACTCCTCAATCAAAACATGTTGTTTTACAAACTCGCTGAAAGTTCAATCTGATCAAGTGATATAGGCCCAACATTCAATCGGATCTACTTTCTACCAGCCATATACAAGAAGAATCTACGCTGCACGAGAATAATGTGAATCTGCAGTATAGAGCAACTCTTGACATCTAAATAGTAGCAGTACTGAGTGAGTGAACAAAGTATAGAGGGGCCCCCATAGTGCATCAACGTCAAAAAACACCACAATGAGGTAGGCGACCTAACGACTTAATTACCATAATGCACTTAGAGGAAACACAGGGACAAGCTTTGAATGCCATAGTACATAGTTGAGAAAGCTCGCCAAGAAAAACATTAAGCAGAAATAAAGAAAAAAATCAAGCCCAAAATAATATATTAAGCACTCAAACAAGATACTTAACGAAAAAAAGTATCATTGAGTCAAATGTAGTGGTTCAAGTTCATCCCAGAAACAGATAATGAATCGGGCTTCCTATAAAAACACAAAAGTTAAACAAAAGACATTTATAAATCAGCCGGAAAAGGTTTTTTTTTTTTGGGAAAAAAAGCAAAAAATGCGTTTTGGAAAAATGCTAAAAGAAAAAGAAAGCATGTTTTTTTGTTTTTGTTCCTTTTTTTTTCATTTCAGGTATCTTTTCATATTTTTTAATGTCCGACTGCTTGTCTCTATTTTCTAATTTTATTTGTTGCTTATTTAATTATTTTTTTATATTGTCTTATTAGTTTTTGCTTTATTTTATTTTTTTTAACATTTACAATTTTTTACTTTCTTCAAATTTACCATTTTCTTTTCTCATTTTTTAAGCTCATCAAATTATACCTGAGACAATTAAACTCGCAGTTTAAAACACAAAAATGATAGTTTTGACTATGATTTAAAGTAGTCACCATCGACTCCAGTCTAAAATCAGCTCATGCAGCTTTCAACCTAAAACTGTAAAACTAGGTGTGGTTAAGTGAAAATTATATGTATATTTGCGCATTTTGTGGAAGAATAGTAATAGCTAGAAATGAGAAAAAAAGGATGATGAAAAACGTAAAAAAGACAAATGTATGTGTTCCATAAAAAAATCATGATAACGTATTGGGTGATAAGGTGGTCCGGCTCCTCTAAGGACTCAGGTTCGAGTGGTTATTTTTACATTTCAGTGCGTTCTACCTCTAGCCCGTGAAAAGGTCTGAAGCATATTATGTTGAAACCCAATGGGGCATGGGCCAATGGCCTCTCTTAGGGCAGTGGAATGAACTATTCACCCTAAAAAAAAATAGATAAAAAAAAAAAAACAAAAGAGAAGAAAATTGACCATGTTATAGCATGTTGAGTGAAGAAAAAAGCAAAACTCAAACGAGAAGAGGGGCCTATATCAAATTTGCAAGTCAATAAGAGACAAAATAACAAACAAGACAAAAATGAACAATACAAAGTTACTAGTCATTTTACAAGAGCAAATAGATGGTTGAGAGAAAAACAAAGAGAAAAATGTGTAAAATAATAATAGATGACAAAAATGTCCATCACTTTTTTCTCATTCTTTTTCTGTTAACCATCTATAATAGTAAATTGAATGACCTAGTTAGATGACTCAGTGACGACAGACTCAACATTCAAATTTTTCACACACACACACACATATATAAACCAAACACTGCGGTTAAAAAAAAAACCAAATCCATTAAAATTAATTATTAAAAAATATCCAACTTAATACTCACATTAATACCATCACTGGTGGTAAGAAGAGTAGGTGCAAACAGCACAGGTAGGAGCATTGTCACAAATACAGTTTTTGGGTATAAAATGACCATGTTTTTCTTAGGTACAGTATGACAAAGTTGTTTTTTTGGGAAAATCTCGATAAATTTTTGAAAAGCCAACAAACTAAATAAGATGTAAAATAAAAAATCTGGTAATAAAAAATATAAAAAGGGAAAAAGGGAAAAATTGAAAAGGGAAAAAAAAATTAAAAATGTGAAAAATATAAATAAAAAGAATAAAACGTGGTTTATTCTTTTTTTTTTTAATTTTGACGTCTTAAAAAAAATACATTTTCCCCCTTTTTTTCAGCTGACCCTTTTTTTGAAGTTTTTCTCATGTTTTTTTTTAATAAAACGTGTTTTTTTTTTGTGACAATGAGCCTAGGAGTATACTTAGATCTCACTGTGCTTCTTAGGCGTTACAAAGATTCTATGGTTTCAAGGCTTATGCATTTAACAGAACTAATGTGGTGATGTGTCAAATCCATTTTCAGGTGAGGGGGTTTCCCACTGCCCGACAAAAGGCGGAAGCTTCCACCCACACCTTATCTCCATAGGGTCTGCAGATAATTGAATGCACTCTCTCCTACTGCATCCAGTGAAGAAAAAACTGTCATATATGTTTGCATCTCATCACAAACCATGGCCAGTCAATTGAAATCTTACTTGCGGGCAATTGTGTCTGCATCGACGTCCGAATATAGCGATTATTAACACTGAAACGGAAACCTGGAATATAGATTTAAGTTGTCCAATATTACCCAATCGTATGTTCCTGTGAATCCTAATCTAAAATCAATCGAGTCCAATTACATGTCGCCGTATGTATATATATATATATATATACACACACGCGGAACCAAATCCAATTTCTAATTAAATTTTAATTAATTAACTTATTTTTAAATATTTGAACGATTGAAATCGACGTCGATCCGTATTATGCACGTGCATATAACAAGTTCATAATGCAATAATTTGTTCCTTTATGCAACATTTTTACGTAGGTTTTATAGGCAGTGAATCAATTATGAGGTGAATTTAATAACGAAGTGGTAATTAACTAAGGGTATCTAGGAAGATATAGTTTTCATAATCATGGGCTTGATTTTGCGTTCATGACATGCATGACGGCCAAATCAATGCTGGAGATTGCACAACTGTTCAACAAGAAAACCAAATCTCAAGGAATTTGAAGGAGGTGGAAGAGATTGAATCTAGAATAAGAACTTCGCACTGCTGTCGATTATTTCGATAGTAATGGACTCTCAGGTATCGAAGTGTTATATATATTGAAGCGTTAACTACGACCACATATGAATGTTAATACTTAGTATGGATTTTAGCTGAAAAATATATGATTCAAGTGTTGAACTCATGATCTCCTCATTGAACTTAGAGATATCAAGGGATGGCGATCGATCGAAACAATCTTTCATTGAGATCAATTGTTTTTTCATCAATGTTATTAGCCTTATAACATGTCAAAATTGAAGGATCACGACAAAATATTAAAGAAATCGAATTAGTAAAATCAACAAAAGAAACAAATCCAGTTAAAAAATCTCTCTCCCTCTCTCTATCTCCACGTCTCCATTGTGTTAGCCCTCAGGTGAAACATACACGAGCCATCTGCAGAGCTCGCTAACTAACCTCCATGGCGTCGTTGTTTGACAAGTGAGCCGCCGTATGCGTCTTGGCAGTGGCCATGCACCATAGTCTTCTTCAAAGAGCAAGCAACAGCCTTTGCCCACAGCTTCAGCAACTGCTTCGTCTTCTCCACATCTTCTTCAAGATTCGATCTCTCGATCCTGGAAGTGACCTCGCTGACGTCCAAGCTTTCCCCCAACAGAGATGTTGGTACCATCTCCTTATCAGCAGCACCCTCCTGCTCCTCCGACGACAAAGCGGCACTATACTCCATCCAATCAGCCCCAGCCATGGCCAACGCCTCTGTGGGCATCCCTTGCCTCTGTCTCTCTACTCACTTTCGATCTCAGGATCAAGATAGCAGAGATTCTGTAAAACTTCTTTGTAGTGCTGGTATTTATAGAGTGCAAATCTTGATCTTCGATGTGGTTCACGTGTGCTTGCCAAAGAGTTCAGTCAAGACCAGAATCCTCTTAATACTTAGAATTCTATCCAGCAAATGTATCCGATCTCTCTTTCTCTCTCTCTCTCTCTCTTAGTTGCAGAGAAGGCTTGAGTATTGAGCAGGACTCTTGCGTTTATTGTGACCAGCGAATGACTTATATATATATATATATATATATATATATATATATATATATATATATATATATATATATATATATATATATAAGAGTTTACCGATTAAGATAAACCATGCATGTGTATCGGATTGGCCTCTCATCCCAAATGATATTCTCATGTTTATCTTCACACACACCATCCTCATGAAAATCCCTTCTTCAATGGAATACCAATCTTAAAATAAAAAGTTTTTTTTGGAGAATTAAATGTAAAAAAAAGAGAATTAAATAAGAAAGATGAATAATGTCTGAATCAAATCAACTCGCTACGTATTTGATCGTTGAGAATCGTAAATGGATCAGATTCAGATCTGAATTGCCCTTGAGCACTGGACCGACTTCTGCAGTTATATTTGTCTAACTGGATCCCGGTGGGATGCATGACTTATATGGATTCATGCTTTTGGTTTTCATTTTTAAAGCAATTTCGAATATTAAATTATTTTTTAATTCTTAATTTCGTTTTTAAATTATACATTTATTTCATAGTTGATAGATAAGTTGAACAAATTTGGTGTAATATTCTGTGGTGGGATATGATTTAATCGTTCCCCATATATACTGGGCCTTAATCAAACGGTAAACGGTCAAAAAATCACGTGAGCACAAAGGAACGAGAGAGGCGGCGTGTTGATTTTTCAAAATTTCTGATGCCCTTCGTCCGCCGGATCATGAACGGCTGGGAAAGCGATAAAAGTTAAAAAGTTCGTTAATTTTGATAGTAATGAAAAGATAAAATTTGCAATGACTTCAAGACCTAACTTTCGAAGAGTTGAAAAAGGTTGAACCTGCACTTCTGGACTTTTTAAGTTTTTAGCTCAAGATTGCAGTCAAAGGTTTAGGGCCTTGATTACACTAAAACCATGTTAATTTGAAGATCATACCTGATTTTTCCAATCAAAATAATTTCTTTCTAAAAAAAGAATTATTTTGATATACTCTAACATAATTTGTTTAACATGGCTTTAGCATCATCTAAACTATTTGATACTTGAAATGATGAAAAAATATCTTATAGAACAAAAAAATTTGAGAAAAAGTAAAAAAAAAAAAAGATTTTATAAAGATAAAAAATGAAAAATACGCTTCTCCTCCGTTTATATTGAACGTGGGGCTAAAATGCTGTTCTATCCCATTAGGTAAGCTAGCTCATCCAAAAACATAAACCATGCGAGGTCACAAATTTTGTTCTCTTGGATCATATGAAAATTATAAATATACCAAGGGAAGCCCAAATACCTAAGCAGTAGCATCTATCAAGGCAGATAATACATTTTCCTGAAGTCTTTTCGTCACATCAAACGTTCCGCTAGATTCTTTATTTTTTAATGTTTACTTAGGAATAATTATTTAAACCACCAAGGCTATGGAGATTTGATATATATATATATATATAATTACATAAAACCCATTTTCCTCATTGTTTGTTGATCTTCAGCTGCTTATCAAGGTTTAAGTTGAAAAGAAAAGTTTGTTTTAAGAGTAACTTTGTTAGGGTGAATTCACTGGCAATAGAGCAGGGATGAATTTGTTAGTTTCGTATAAATGTGGGTTTAAGAAGAAAATTAGGGGGAAAAAACACCAGACGCTTACAACCTAGAAAAATAAAATTCACGTACACAATCACATCCTTCCATACGATATACTATTGAAGCACCCAAAGAAATTAACCAGCTTCGGTCTTCAGGGGGTGCAATAGACGGCAGTACCACATGGCTTGGTCACTTGGTACCAACTGGATGCTTGCCAATGTGACGCTGTGTGAGACTAGAGTAGTAGTCTTTCATAATTTTGAATGCTATCCATCAGCAATAGAATTTAAGTCATCAATTTCTTCTTTGTTATCCAACTTAAGCTACAGCTTGTTCGGGTTACACCGTCAAAATTTATGTGCAGATGCATGAACGAACAAATTAAGATTAGTTATAAACGTGTTCTTTAAGCTGAATTGGCAAGTTCTGTATGCCCTTCTTTTTATATATATATATATATATATATATTTCCCATGCCGCGGCATCGCTTGTAAGTCTTCAAACTTGATAATATACTGGATTTTCTTAAACCTTACTGGTATTATTATAGAGTTTCATTCAATTAAAAGCTCACTATATGCGTCTGTCTTTCATCCAACCGTCCATATGCGTCTGTCTTCCATCCAACCGTCCAGCCATCGTTTTTAAGTTGTTTTTCGTAGTCAGTCCAACCGTATATGTGGGCAAATTCTACGTCAAAAAATGTAGGATTCAAAGGGGGGGGAAATCATAAAATTTGAATGCATCTAGCTCAGATCTTACACATATATTTGAAAATCAATACCTCATCAAGTCATAAAATTCAATCATGGAGAAATAGTGATTCATCTCAATAATACTACATTTTTGGACATTCTGATCTGCCGGTCCGTCCAAAAAATAAATAATAAATATAATGGATGACGCGCAGATAGACGTTTTAGAAGGTTTAATCTAATATATTATGAAATTATATGATCACTCCCTTGAAATTAAATTGGCAGGCTTCATTTGCACCTACGTGCCTCCCTTCTTGCGCATGCACTTGCCTGAGCACGACAAAGAATCCAAACCTGGAGACTGTCCAACTTGCGCAATAATTTGGATCAATATTTACACACTGTATAGGAATCTAAATTGTTTATTTGAGCCGGTTGAATACCAGCCACACGAACTGATTGCGCTTGATTACCCTAATTTTAATAAGAATTCAGCATGAGCTTGTTCATGCATCTTCGCTTCAGTACTGTCATCTCCTCCATGAGAATAGGACGAGCGCCAACATCTATTTTATCATATCGAAGCAGACTACAAGAGGATCAACATCAGTTCATCACAACCACAGAGAAAGAGAGTTTCTGACATTCTGAGATGCAAGCGCCGAAAAAGTAGTCAATGTCACGGTGCACTACTGAATGTTACCTTTCTGTAATGCAACTTTGCAATCTCTTTTCGGCCTATCAGAGAGCAGCCATCCAGAAGAAGAAGAAGAATGGAAAAGGTTACATAAATAGAAAAAGCTATTATATTTAACTGCATACAAAAATAAATGGTGAAAAGCTGATCGCGAAATCATTTTGAAGTTAAGAATATATAGTTGGATACTGTTTACATATAAAAGATGATTAGTCATAATCTATGTATCACATTTCATGGTAGTAACTATTTAGGAAATATATACTTGCTTGAAATTATTTAAAAATCAAACACGCATTCTGTTTTAAATTTAAGGGAACAATTTTCAGTTGCTTAAAACAGTACAAGGCATTTATAAATCAAAATATTTATGTTTCTACACGGAATAAAACTTTATGTTTTGTAAAATTAGAAGTTTTAAATATCATTGTTTATTTTGAGTTTTTTGGGTTGACAAGTCACATTTTTCATGGTCCAATTAGATTTTAAGATTTGCATGATCTCAAATTCAGTGCACATTTGCTTTCTTAGGATTTGGACGTCATCTAATCAATAGATATTAAAACATAAGGTCTAGTCATTGGTCTAATTACCCCTAGTAAATGCAACGAGAATAGTCAGACCCAGTATTGATAGGTTGGGTCTTGTCTTTTGGATGCTTGCACATGGAAAACTGAAGGGAGTATGGACAAAAGATCTTATTTACACGGTCTATATGCAAAGTTAAGAAATTTTGCAAACAATGGTATTGACAAATCACTATAACATAACTTTCTTTTAGTAATGATTCAAGCATGCACACACATAATCATGGTTTTAGCATGCAAGAAAAAGGAATTTTAGCATGGTTCAAATTTGACAATCCTACCACCATGAATTCTCACACGTCAAAAGCTTGATCATGAGAGTTTTGGTCAGATTCATCATTTGTACATGAAGTTTCATGTTACAAGAAATCTTTACATAACAATTTCTGTAATAGTTGCTTATACATTGAGGTGTCAGCCAATTGTGTGGTGGTCACCAAATTTCTTTCTCTATTAAGGTTATTCTTGGCTACCGTCATAATATTTGGCACTTTATCTCTAAAATTTTGACTAGCTTTGGTACAATTTATTTCCTCTTGGATGGAAATCGATGATTTCTCATTCCAATTATACTCCTATAATCAAGCTGCCATGAGGTTATTACTGCTGGTGTTATGCTTTTGTATTATAATGAGATACTACTAAATCAACAAGGAAAAGAAAATTAGGCAGGAAAAGAGATTTTTAATGTGGTTCACATTTGACAATCCTACCACCTCGAATTCTCACATAGCAAAAACATAATTTTGTGTGTTTTTGTTATTGTCATCATTCATACATGGTTGGCATTTTTCTACTACAGAAAAAAAAACCTTTACATAGTTGTTTCTATAGTTGTTGCTCCATTGAGGTGTTAGCCAGGTGTTTGGTGATCATTAGATTTCTTTTCTATGTTTAGATTTTTCTTGATTGCATTATAATCTTCAATGCTTTACTACCAAAATTTTGATGAGCTTTGATTTGATTTCTTTTATTTTGGATGGGGATTTATGATTTCTCATTTCAATTGCACACTTCCAATTAAACTGCTATGAGATTATGTTTGCATCCCCAAAAAAATTTTTAGTTTTTGAAGTGCTCCAAAGAAATGAGGTTTTGTTTTGAAATGAGAGAGAAAGGGACTCGTCAGTCGGTACGAGGATCAATCATTCCCTATGCCTTTACTGGAGGTAATCATTCCAAGGGCTATGCTTATACTTGATACATTTCATTTTTACTTAAACATCTTTTCATTCTAAATGTGGTGCAATGCTTGAGGAAATATGGAAGACTTAATATTTCAAATTTTTGAGGAAGTTTTTGAAGAATCATTTGAGATTGTAAAATATTTTGATTTAAAAAATCTTAAATGGAAAAATCTTTACAAATATCATTTGGAAAGTTTTGAAGATTACCTTTTGAAATCACTTTGGTGTTCTCTTAAGACTTTAAGTAGGTTTGAGGTCTTGCTCTAATTTGGTTACTACTTAGTCAGAGCTCCATCTCATATTGCTTAAATTCTTTTAGAAAGGTGCTTGTGATCATTCATGGTGTCAAGTGAATGTGAATGTGTGAATGCATTGATCCTACATGATTAGAATGAAATCATTCATTTTTACCATAACATTCATCTAAGAACATTCCTACCAACACATGCATTTAAGTTTCTCATTTTTATTTATAAAATTGCCATAAGTACTTTTGTGAAAAGCAAAAAGTTTTTGAAAATAGAATGAGGTTGTAAGCCATCAAGCATGATTCCAATATTGGGTCACTAGTTGAGTTTTGGTCTTAATGAAATCGACAAATAAAAAGATCTTGGGAGAAAAATATTTAAAAGATCGGAAAAGAAAAACTTGAATACAAGAAGAATATGGGGAAAGAGAGAGAGAAAGAAATTTTGAAAATCACAAAACAAAGAATTTAAAAGAGAGAGAGAGTTGTATGCATGTACATACTTATATATACATATATATGTATATATATATGTATGGATATGTATATAAAAGCTTGCAAAGAGGAAGTTTAGATCAAATAGAGAGGGAAAAGAAGATTTTAGAAAGAGCGAGAGAGATTTTATAATGAAATACTTGTATATATATTTATATATATACGTATACGAGAGTTTGTAAAAAATATGTTAAATCATAAAAAGAGAAAGACAAAGAGAGATAGTCATGTGAACGTATACATATATAATATGTACATACACATATATCTTCATGAGAATTGAAATCAATAAATAACTTGAAAATATCCGACTTTAATTTTTACCGGAGAGGAACTTGGACTCGTGCAAGAGCCTAGACTAAGTCTCTAAGGCCTCATTAAAGGAGGTTTTTGCTTTTGAAAATCTTTTGGAAAATATGATTCTAAATATTTTTGTATGTGAACATGAAAAACCACAATTATTACAAGAAGATCGATTTCTTCCACCATTGGGTATGGAAGAAAATTAAACATACATGGAATGGAGAACAACATGATAAAGTACTCATTGGGGTTTCTAATCGGGTAATTAAAAAAGAAACTAAGCGTGAGAATGACATGAAGATGCACTTTAACATGTACATATTTGTAAATGGCTTTCCCGGGTTGGATAAGTCCTAACTTCAAAAATCAACATAAAAGTGAGAAAATCCCAAACCCCTAACACTCATTCTCGTTGTGCATTTGCTCATTACTTAAAGAAACTTAATATATCACGCCTAAGAATCATCTCAAGCATAAACAGTGAGTAAAGCAATATAACAAGCATATTCTTGAAAATAAATGAAGAAATGAGATTTATTTTGTTTTGCTCATACTCCAGTGCACTCAAGAGTAGCTCTCGACTCTGGATAGAAAATCTTTAGAGCTTTCTTGCACGGCCATTGGGAGGTTGCACGAGGAAATGAAAATCAAAATGGAGGACTAATACATCAAATATAGATGAGCCTCCTCCTTTGAATGATCTTAGGATTGCCCCATATGAACCAAGATAATGAAAGTATTCCTCTGAGAGGTCTCCTCATGCTCCCTTGAAGAGTTTGAACTTGGAGAATCTTGCTCTCAAGGTTGGAGAAGAGGAAGAAGGGAAGAAGAGAGAAATGGAAAGAGGAAGCTAAAAAAATCCATATTTCAAATGAAGAAGCAATGGAGGTTCCTCAAGGGTTAGCTCATGCCTAAGAGGGAGGACTAAGGGGGTATTTATAGGGAGTTTTGGAACAAAAACTCAAAATTTGATTTTTTTTTTAATTCGACAAGATTTTCATGCGAATTTTAAGTATTTTTGAATAATTTTTTTTTTTTAAATACGCTTTGACTAAGTGTCTAGCTTTGCAAACACCCTTTTGAGGTATGGGCAGGGCTAATGCCCACCAAGCCAGGCCAAAACTGCCCCAAGGGGTAGTTTTAACACAAAAATGGGAGGGGTCTTAGCGCGCATGCTGGACCACCCCAACGCATTGATGCACAATTTTTTTTAATTAACAAAATAAAATCAAATAAAATGAATAAAAAAAGTTGTTTATATAAGAAGGATAAAACATTTTTTTATTTAAAATGTGTAAAAAAGGTTTTTGTTACAAATAGGTGGCCGACTCCGTTTTGAATGAGTCTGGGCTCGTTTTGAATCCAGATTCAGATCACTTGGTCACTAACACGTTCTAGTAAGTGATTTAAGCTCAAAAACACATCTTGGTACAAGAGAGAAGCATAAAACAAATGGAAGGTCTGCGCACGTGCGTGCGGCGCTCATGGCACCAGTTTGTCATTTTGAACTCGCTTTTAGATTTAGAGTTCAACATGCTTGATTTGGATCTAAACTTGGGTTTTGGATCTAATTTGGATATGATAGTTAGATTTTGGATTTCAATCTCGCGTTGGAAGTTGAGTTTTGAATTGGAATTTTGTGTTTGGGTTCAAACATGGGTTTGATAATTCATTCTAAATCGAATAGTCTCGAATTTGTTTTGGGTCTAGGATTTGACTTAGGGCCCAAGAATTAATTCTAGATGAAATAATTGAGATTTGAGTGAAAATGGAATACACCCCTTTTTTGAAAAATTTGGGGTGATAACAGATTATCACTGCCAGCATGATTTTCTATCATTGCCATTAACAGTGCCATAATGTGGCACAAGCAAAATAAGGCAGGAAGCAAAACTTAGCTGAGAAAAGAGATTTTTAATGTGGTTCATATTGCTAATCCTTCCCATATGAATTCTCATACTAGAAAAGCTTTTGACCATGTGAGTTTTGGTTGTGGCCATTGTTTTATAGTGTTCTTTCTTAAATATTAAAATTCTTAACATAACAGTTTTTTGTGATTGTTGCATATCCATTGTAATCACCCCAAATTTTTCTAAAAGATTATGATGTTTTATCTAAGTGCGAAACACAAATTTAAGCACAAGATTCAAATCTACAATACAACTCTTAGATCCAAATGAAATCCAAAATACAACTTTCAGATTTAAATTAGATCTGAAACCCAAGTTCAGATCCAAATCAAGCATTTAAGAACGATTTGTCCATTCTTTTAAATAAAAACCTCCTTTTAGAGGGTGATTTTAGTCTTTTTTGGTAAACAAGACCAATTTGCCTCTCCTTTTAATCAAAAACCTCCTTTTAGAGGGTGATTTTAGTCTTTTTGGGTAAACAAGACCAATTTGCCCTATCTTTTGACCAAAAACCTCATTCTAGAGGGTGATTTTAGTCTTTTTGGATAAACAAGACTGATTTGTCCCTCCTTTTGACCAAAAACCTCCTTTTAGAGGGTAATTTTAGTCTTTTTGAGTAAACAAGACCAATTTGCCCCTCTTTTTGCCCAAAAACCTCCTTTTAGAGAGTGATTTTAGACTTTTTGGGTAAACAAGACCAATTTGCCCATTCTTTTGAACAAAAACCCCCTTTTGGAGGGTGATTTTAGTCTTTTTGGATAAACAAGACTGATTTGCCCCTCCTTTTGACCAAAAACCTCCTTTTAGAGGGTGATTTTAGTCTTTTTGGGTAAACAAGACCAATTTATCCTTTTTTTTTTTACCAAAAACCTCTTCTTAGAGGGTGATTTTAGTCTTTTTGGATAAACAAGACCGATTTGCCCCTCCTTTTAATCAAAAACCTCCTTTTAGAGGGTGATTTTAGTCTTTTTGGGTAAACAAGACCAATTTACCCCTTTTTTTTACCAAAAACCTCTTCTTAGAGGGTGATTTTAGTCTTTTTGGATAAACAAGACCGATTTGCCCCTCCTTTTAATCAAAAACCTCCTTTTAGAGGGTGATTTTAGTCTTTTTGGGTAAACACGACCAATTTGCCCCTCCTTTGTCTAAAAATCTCCTTTTAGAGGGTAATTTTAGTCTTTTTGGGTAAACAAGACCAATTTGCCCCTTTTTTTGACCAAAAACCTCCTTTTACAGGGTAATTTTAGTCTTTTTGGATAAACAAAACCGATTTGCCCCTCCTTTTGACCAAAAACCTCATTTTAGAGGGTGATTTTAGTCTTTTTGAGTCAAAAAATTCAAATTTAGGGTTTTGACTCCAAAATCTTCTATAAATACCTCTCATTCCCCCCCCCCCCCCTCTTGGGCAAGATTGGCACTTGGGAGAAACTCTAGTGTATTCTCCCTTGAAGACTTAGAGTTTCCCTTGAGCTCTCTCTCTCTCCCTCTTCAACTCTCCATTTTCCTCTCCAACTTGGAGCAAGCTACAACCCTCTTGGAGGCATCATCTTAGATCTTCAAGTGAAGGTGTTCATCTTCCTTAGGTCATTTCTCATTAGAGGTATGTAACCATCATCCCTTTCACTTCTCTTTCATTTTATAAATTTTCATATGTGCATGAATAGGTATGTACATGTGCTCTGTTTCTTCTCTTTCAAATATTTATTCCCCAGATAAATATCTTCTCTTATAAAATTTCTCATATTCATATATACATATGATATTTTTCTTTTCCTCTAAAATCTCTCTTTCTCTTCAAATCGAAACATCTTTTTCTCTTAAGCTTTCATATATGTGTATATGTGATGGTATGTACACATATATGCATGTCTTTCTCTATTTCTCTCTCTTTCTTTTCATAAGAGTGTTTTATCTCTTGTATTCTTTTTAACATTCTCCTCTCACGAACTTTTCATTTACCAACTTCATTAAGACCACAAACCAAGTAATGACTCAATATTGGAATCATGCTTGATGGTCTACAATCCCTATCTCTTTTCAAAAAAAAAAAACTTTTCCTTCTTATATATAATAATTATAACAAGAAAATCTTAGATGTATGTTGTGGTAGGAATGACTTTAGATGAATGTTGTGGTAGGAATGTTTTACATTCTTTCAATCATATAGGATAAATGCATCCATGCATTCTCACCCACTTTATTTCACTTATGATCAAAAGCACCTCTCCAAAAGAACTTAAGCAAGATGGGATGAAGCTCTGGTTAGGTGGTAACCGAATTAGAGCAAAATCTCAAACCTACTTAAAGTCTTAAGAGAACACTAAAGTAATTTCAAAATGATTTCACAAGTTTTTCAAATGATATTTACTAGTTCCACTTTTTCCTCAAAACATTTCACATTTTCAAGCAACTTTTCAAGAATCTTTTCAAAAGTTTGAAATATCAAACTTTCAATATTTTCTACACCGCATATAGAATCAAAAAGATGTTTAAGTTAAAACGAAATGCATCAATGATAAACATAGCCCTTTGGTTGATTACCCCCGGTAAAGGCGCCCGGAACGGTCGAACCTCGTACTGACGGGCGAGTCTCTTTTCTTTCTTATTTCAAAACAAAACTCAATTTTTCTGGAGCACTCCAAAACCAATGAAAATTTTGGGATGCAAACAGATGGCGACCGAGATGGTACCTATCATCGTTTGCCTATGATTATAATTGATGCATTTCTACAAACTTGAACATTTCATATATTGCCAATGATAAAGCATGTCGCTTATTTTGGCCTTGACCTCATTGGCATTGCATTGTTTAGTGATTGTGATTGTTTTCTTGTAGATAGGACTAATTGAGGAGGATCAATCATGTTCACATATATCTATGATCACATACCACCCTTCTCAATTTAGAAGTTGTTTGAAAACCATGTTTGCTCTTCTATTTTAATCTTCAAACTTAGGCAACATTGCATTAGAGACAGCTCATTTTATATGATTTCTCGTATTTCAAAATTCCTCATACCTATTTGTTCCGGTCATCATGTTGTCAGGCTTGGTCTTTGGCGGTAGCACAAGACTAAGCCTTACAACTACACCACACCTTGGGCAGGAAAGCCCCCTCGTTAGTACCATGAATGGTAATTTATGGTATATCGACGAGTGATCAAGAAGAAGTTGATGAACTCTACCCTTAGTTGCTTAAGAAAGAATCTATGCTCGTACTAAGCCATTTGGCTAAGGTATATAAGCATGACTTGATATCGGATTGTCGAGACACAAAATTATCTCAATTATGTTCCTATACCCAATTTTCTAAAAAAAAAAGAAAATTATTTCATGATAGATGCTGATGTGCGTGAAACATTATGTGATGATTTACAACCTCATTCCACAAATCTACCTCATATTGTCTTTGTCAACCTAGTCAATGTTTTCCACTAATTCAATCTTTCTTTTAGAGTCATCATTCAAGATGTATTATTTCCAACGTAGTGTCACATCCCTTTATGATCACATCCTCTTTGGGGAAGGTCCCGAACAGTCCACCTACATTTCTCTTGAGTCTAAACCTTTGGCTCTCGAATGGTATCGGACTTGGCATCCCACCTTCTCTCGGATGTTTCATTCTTACTTTGAAGAATGTGGGCTAGAGATAGTGGCAGCTGGAGGAATGCAGTCAGTTGATGGAAATTTGGTACATACAATCACCGAGCGTTGGAACCCAATGACCTCCTCTTTTTTGTTTCCATAGGAAGAAATGACAATATTACTAGATGAATTTATCGAAATACTAGACCTCCCTACCCCAACTTGTGACCCAAATGATCTATTGAAAAAACAATTCCTTATGAACCCAACCAAGGTCAATGCAAATGACCTCATTGCTCATTTTACTGGACAAAAAACTTGGCCTTTAGTAGAAAACCATGAAAATCAAAGCATCAACATGAAAAATTTGTATGAAGAATTTGGAACCTATGTTGAACCTTCTACCCTACCTCGAAAAGCCATAGGGAGAATTAAACATTGTATGATGCTCTGCACAGTAGGAGTAAACATTTTTATCGATGGAAGTGACCTTTTAGATGTCCGTATTGCCCAACTTATTTGAGTATGGGGGCATAGAGGGACCCGACACTTGTCAGTAGCAATGACAGCCTTAGCCTTCCTTTATCGAGGACTCACCCGCTTTACCATTGGAGATACCGACTTCATAAAAGGATGCACATATGTTTTACAATTGTGGTTCCTCAAGTATGCGGGACCCCAAGCCAGTCTATTCAGAAACACTGATGGATCATTGACAACCTTGGAGCAATACCGTTGTTTGATCGAGCAATTGAATGAATGAGAGATCATTTGGGACTACTGTGATCGTTGGCAGAACCTACCCTGATACACTCACCATCATCATGAGCGTACCACACTCTTGGGCCCTTACTTCATAGTTGATTATTGTGCTGATAGATGTATGAGACAGTTCTCTCAAAGGTAGAAGATGGTCTGTGTGCATGCACCAATTGAAGCTATTCCCGAATTCGACCTTAGTTCTCATCAATGGACGACATTGTTTGTAATAGCTCGACAAGAATGGAAGACAAAGATATCATACACTTGGTTCATAGGCCCAGTGGTGAAGAAGAAATATGCTGAGTGGCGGGATGTCAACTTTGTATTTCTTCTATCGTTGTCATCTTTATTAGTATCTTTGGATGTAACTTTTAAAACTTGTAATGCAATATAAACCTTCATTTTGTCATCATTTCCATCCAATAACTCTATTTTCTTGTGTCATAGAGGTGAATACTTGAAAGCCAACAAGATGGTTGAAACTAGATCGCAAGCTAAGCAAGCTCCTCAGAACGAGGCTTCATCTTCTGAACTCTGGCCAGAAACACTTGGCCTACCAGCAATCGAGCCAGAATCTTACCATATGTTCCGTTTGTTCATGGAGCGATTCATGAAAAAACACGAAGAGGAAAATGCCTTGATGGTTACTCCAAAGCAAGAGAATAAAAAGGCTGCCAAGCAGAAAAGAATGAAGAAGAATAACAAGTCCTCTCCTACAGATCAGGATGAAGATTATTTGAGTTCGGATTCGGCAATTAGTAAGGATGAAAAACCCGAACTGCTTCCTCTCAAAAAGAAAAAGACAACAAAGAAAAGCAAAAAGGGAAAAGAAATTATGATACAAAGCAGCTCACCTAGTCCTATCACCACTGAAAGTTCGGAAGAGAAGCCCAAAAGGAAGAGAAAGTCTACCAAGAAAGGCAAAAAGACCAAGAAGTACATCCGTAACAGTAGCTCAAACAGTGAGAGTTCTGAAGAAAAAGTAAAGGAGATAAAGGGCAAGAAGAAAAAGACCAAGCCAGAATTGGTCGAATCAAATGATGATGAAAGTCCAACTAACCGCAGATTCTATGAAATGGAAAAGAGAATGAACAATCTTGAGCTTAGGGAGAAGGGGAAACATTCATATTCATGTGAGGACTACTACCTTGGCATTGAAGGGGACGAAGACGTGAAAGACCTGCCCAGAGAATTCATCAGATATGATGGAACCACTTGCCCACACGTTCATCTTTCAACCTTTTTCAATGATTGCTACAAAATTTGGACAAATAACAGAGCTTTGTTCTGATATTTTTCAAGAAGTCTTGAAGGCATTTCCACACAATGGTACAAAGGAAATGTCAATCCAATCGAGCTGAAGGAGTTTGACAAGTTGATTAACATGTTTGTTGAAAGATTTGAACAAAATGCTCCCATGGCTCCAACCCTCAGTACCATTTGCAGTCTTCGTCAGAAATAGGGAGAAAAGGCTCGGGAATTCATCCAAAAATAGAGAATTCAATGTAATAAGATGAAGGAGCCCATTTCTAA
Organism: Nymphaea colorata; assembly: GCF_008831285.2. Taxonomy (NCBI): domain Eukaryota; kingdom Viridiplantae; phylum Streptophyta; class Magnoliopsida; order Nymphaeales; family Nymphaeaceae; genus Nymphaea; species Nymphaea colorata. Next base: position 9,754,919 of record NC_045142.1, on the reverse strand, counting down.
GACACAAGCCTTGTCACTCATTAAGAAAAATCTTGTCAAACCCTTTAAAAGTCTCATTTGCAACGCCCCAATCGAAACCTTTGCTGAGTTGATTGAACAAGCAAACTCGATAGAAGAAGGGATTGAGGAAGGAAATTTTGATGGAATTATTGCTCCTAAGTACAAAGAAGATGGGAAAAAAGGAGGAAGGACACAGCTGTCTGCATACTTCATAGCCAATGCTGGCATTTGAAAGGACCATGGCAATAACTACAAGCATGACAAGGAAGTCAGTTTCAAGAAGAGCACACAGTTTCTCAAAGGCGACGATGAAAGGAAAAACAAACACCCAGGTTGGAGCTACGACCGAAGATTCACTCCTTTGAGCCAGTCTCGGGAGAAGATCCTGGAATACCTTCTCGCCAAAGGGACTATAGTCTTGCCAAAAGTATCAGAGCCTCCGAAAATGATGGGAGGAAATAAAAAAAAACTGTGCAAGTTTCATCGTACCCCTGGTCATGGCACTGAGGATTGTTTTGTCCTCAAAAATATTATTCAAGACTTTATCAACAAAGATCTCAAGATTTGTGATGATAGCACCCCTGAGATACTAAGGAATCCATTCCCTGACCACGGAAAGGCGACAGTGGCCATGATCACTACAGGCACTCCACTTCCGTACCATCCATAAGAGTACATTCAACCTTATATTAGAAGCAGTTTACATAAAGTCAAGGTAGTAGACCAAGGAAAGGAAGCTCTGGATTTCATTGCTATGATGAATGACATGATAAAAAGTTTGCCCAAGAAACTTCCCATGATTCCGAAGACTTTTATCTTACAAGGCGACAAATCATTAGATGACTCCTCATATGAAGATCCATGCTATTTGGACGCTCTCCCCTTGGAAGAGTGTATGGATGAGGGAGACTCGGTTCAAGCTTTTAAAAATCAGTCAATTACCTTCTCAGAAAAAGACCTCTCAAAATGGGGATATTTTCATGAAGATGCTCTTTACATCATTGTTCAAGTCAATGGGATGACGGTGCCACATGTTTTGATTGATGGAGGAAGTGGTTTGAATATTTGTCCTGATCTCACGGCTAAAACATTGAGGTTTTGTGAAAACAAATATCACTCAAATGATATCAAGATCTACGGATATGATAGCCGAAGCATGAACAGCAAAGGTACTCTCGATATGAACGTGACCATCGAAAATACTAGCCATCACATTATGTTCCATGTGGTAGATGTGCCACCATCATATAACTTACTTTTAGGACGACCCTGAGTCTACCAAATACGAGGAGTCCCATCCACTCTTCATCAATGCTTCAAATGGAATTTTGGCACATCAGTCATCACTATACGTGCTGAGGATCCAACCGAAAGGCTAGTGCAAACCACTGCTCCCTAGGCCAATTGATCCAGTGAATGTACCCATCATAAGAACAATAAAGGACGGATCTTTGGAAGAATGGATGCAGAACATAAAGATATGCGAATAATCTGAAAGTGCCCATATTGTTTTGAGCAATCATGCAAGTTACCAAGAAACATAATTTATGTGTTCATTTCACAAAAAAACCTAAAGGTTTTCAGTTGCTTCTGAAAGGCGGCTACTGTCCATTCACTGGCCTCGGAAAAAATGAATGGCATCTTGCAGCCGATTAGCATCCCTTTTCAGATGAACACGAGAGGACTGGGATATCATGAAGGAATTTGAAGAAGATCTTGGGGGCTAATAGTATTCACTTTTGTTTCAAATCCTCCCATGAAATTTGTAATTTTAAACATCTTTTTGTCTGGTCTCATGAGAGGACCCATTCTATGAACTAAGAACTTTTTTTTTATATGCAATGCGAGTAATCTTTTGTTGTCAATTTTAATTTCGTCCAACTCTTTCCTTTATCCTCTTTACAGAATGTCAGAACTCAATATGTCTCAGTTTATTCTTTTTCCACGGAAGTCCCCCCAGAAAGCATTTATCGAACAAGTAGTCGGTGAAAGAGATTCTATGACAATACTCGAGCCAGAATTGCCAGAATTTACTCAAATTCAGAAACAAGAACATCTCTAATCTTTGGTTAATGATCCAATTGAATAGATTAATATTCGAACCAGTGAAGATACTAAAATTCTTCAAATTGGCACCAGTTTGTCAGTAGATGAGAAGAAAAGATTGGTGGACTTTCTTATAAGTAACCAAGAAGCTTTTGCTTGGACTTATGAAGATATGCCAGGTTTAGACTCCCAGTTGGTCGAACATCATTTGCCTTTAAATCCTAATTGCAAGCCGATTAAGCAAAAATTGCACAAGCTTGACCCTCGACTAGAAGGCCCTGTAAAAGAAGTACTAGAGGACCTGCTAAATGCGAAATTCATTCGTGCCATTAATTACCCCGAATGGTTGGCGAACATCGTGGGAGCAGGCATAGGCATCTTACTCATCACTCCAGAAAGCGAAATGATCCTGCACTCTTTGAAACTTGATTTTCCATGTACCCATAACATGGCTGAATATTAAGCCCTCATACAAGGACTTCATTCTTTATTGAGATTTCAAGTGAAAAGAGTGCATGCCTTCAGCGACTCTCAGCTTATTATAAACGAAGTGAATGGAGAATGGCAAGTCAAAGACGAAAAGTTGGTGCCATATCAAGAAATCGCTACCTCCTTAATCCGTCAATTTGAAGAAGTATAATTGGCTCACGTAAAGAGAGAAGGTAACCCTATTGCGGATGGCCTCGCAAGCTTAGGATCCACCATCACTTTTCGAACCAATGAAGCAATCTGTTCTTTTGAGATTGAAAGATTAGAACACCCTGCATTTGAAACGATGGCGCATGTTCATCATATCCAAGGGGGGAATATGCTTTGGTACCATGACATCAAAAGGTACATTGAAAGCAGAGAATTCCCGGCTGAAATGCCTAAAAATGAACAAAAAGCAAAACAACGTATGTCAGCGAGGTACTTTATCCTAGTAGGGGTATTATAGAGACGTGGATTTAGTACTCTCGGTACCTTGATGAAGATGAGGCGAAGGAAGTCATCGAAGAATCACATCAAAGAGATTGTAGGGGCCATGTTGGTTACCAAACCCTCACCAAACAAATAATTTGAGCAGGATATTATTGACCAACCATGCAAAAATATTGTCACCAATACGTCAAAAGTTTTAAAGAATGCCAACTGCATGCTCTAGTGATCCATGCCCCAGCCTCTCACTTACATTCTGTGACACCTCCTTGGCCATTTTCAATGTGGGCCTTTGACGTAGTTGGACGGATATCCCCTGCAGCTTCTAATGGTCATAAGTATTTTCTTGCTGAAACAGACTATTTTACCAAGTGGGTAGAAGTCGTCACACTCAAAACAGTAGAAGGACGTCATGTAGTGTCCTTCATTCACAAAAATCTTCTTTGCAGATTTGGAGTCCCTCATGATATAATATCTGATAACGGAACTCATTTCAAAAATGAAAAGATGAGGCAATTGTGTAGCAAGTACCACATCACGCACCATGTTTCAACTCCTTATTACCCCCAAGGCAATGGACAAGCAGAGGCTACCAACAAGATCCTGATCTGCATCTTAGAATGGACAGTAGAAAGTGGAAGATATTGGCATGAAAAGATGCATAACGTTCTATGGGCATATCGCACCACTATGAGAACTCCAACAAATGCCACTCCAGCAGAGCTAGTCTATGGAACAGAAGTGGTTCTACCATTACATGTATTGAAACCTGCTTTGAAGTTCCATTCTCTCATAGAGCTCCCTCTTACTCAATATCAGCAGAAAAGGCTAATGCAGCTCGATTTGCTAGATGAAAAGAGACTAAAAGTAGCTGAACATGCTGAAGCTTATCGCCAAAGGGTAGCCAGACAATTTGCCAAGTTAGTTATCGAGAGAAAGTTCAAAGTAATGATTTGGTCCTACGATCTGCGGTGTACCTTAAATGACGACCACGAGGCAAGTGAGCACCAAATTGGGAAGACCCATATGTCATTAAGGAAGCTTTGCCCAACAATTCATACCAACTAATCGATGTTGATGGGGTGGAACTTGCCGATCTTGTTAATGCCCTTCACCTCAAGAAATTTTATGTCTAGTTCTCTTGTATTCACTTTCCAATCAATGTCAAACATTTGTGTTTTCACTTCGATTATTCAATCTAGATTCTTTTCAATCGTAAAACATGACAATTACACTGGGCATTTTTTTTTATTATTATTATCGCTCAGGACTTGAGAGCAACCCGTGCAGGTAAAAGGTTAAACCTATAATATGAGGGCAACCCACGCAGGTTAAGGGGTTAAACCTGCAATGCAAGCCAAAGCAACCCATGCAGGCAAAGGGGTTAAACCTGTGGTACAAGCCAAAGCAACCTACACAGTTAAAGGGTTCAACTTGTGATGCAAGTCAAGACAACCCATTCAGGGGGGTTAAACCTGAATTTGAAATTGACAAACCCATGCAGGTAAGGGGTTAAACCTACAATTTAATCTCAAACAACTCATTTAGGTAAGGGGTAAAACCTGAAACGTCTCTATGAAAATGTTTTTTTTGAAAAATTTTTGGCGTTTATCTTTGTTATTAAGCACGGCTAATACCGGCTTATTAACAAAGAGGGGCATTTTTAATCACCCCAAATTTTTCTAAAAGATTATGATGTTTTATCCAAGTGTGAAACTCAAATTTAAGCACAAGATTCAAATCCAAAATACAACTCTTAGATCCAAATGAAATCCAAAATACAACTTTAAGATCTAAATTAGATCTGAAACCCAAGATCAAATCCAAATCAAGCATTTAAGACCGATTTGCCCCTCCTTTTGACCAAAAACCTTCTTTTAGAGGGTGATTTTAGTCTTTTTGGATAAACAAGACTGATTTGCCACTCTTTTTGACCAAAAACCTCCTTTTAGAGAGTGATTTTAGTCTTCTTGGGTAAACAAGACCAATTTGCCTCCCCTTTTGACCAAAAACATCCTTTTAGAGGGTGATTTTAGTCTTTTTGGATAAACAAGACCGATTTGCCCCTCCTTTCAATCAAAAACCTCCTTTTAGAGGGTGATTTTAGTCTTTTTGGGTAAACAAGACCAATTTGCCCCTCCTTTTGCTCAAAAACCTCCTTTTAGAGGATAATTTTAGTCTTTTTGGGTGAACAAGACCAACTTACCCCTTATTTTGACCAAAAACCTTCTTTTAGAGGGTGATTTTAGTCTTTTTGGATAAACAAGACCGATTTGCCCCTCCTTTTGACCAAAAACCTCATTTTAGAGGGTGATTTTAGTCTTTTTGAGTAAAAAAATTCAAATTTAGGGTTTTGACTCCAAAATCTTTTATAAATACCTCTCATTCCTCCCCCCCCCTCCTCTTGGGCAAGATTGGCCCTTGGAAGAAACTCTAGTGTATTCTCACTTGAAAACTTAGAGTTTCCCTTGAGCTCTCTCTCTCTCCCTCTTCAACTTTCTATTTTTCTCTCCAACTTGGAGCAAGCTACTACCCTCTTGGAGGCATCATCTTAGATCTTCAAGTGAAGGTGTTCATCTTCCTTAAGTCATTTCTCATTAGAGGTATGTAACCATCATCCCTCTCACTTCTCTTTCATTTTATAAATTTTCATATGTGCATAAATAGGTATGTACATGTGCTCTGTTTCTTCTCTTTCAAATATTTATTCCTCTTTTCAAGACAAATATCTTCTCTTATAAAATTTCTCATACTCATATATACATATGATATTTTTCTTTTCCTTTAAAATCTCTCTTTCTCTTCAAATCAATACAACTTTTTCTCTTAAGCTTTCATATATGTATATATGTGATGGTATGTACACATGTATGCATGTCTTTCTCTATTTCTCTCTCTTTCTTTTCATAAGAGTGTTTCATCTCTTGCATTCTTTTTAACATTCTTCTCTCACGAACTTTTCATTTACCAACTTCATTAAGACCACAAACCAAGTAATGACCCAATATTGGAATCATGCTTGATGGTCTACAATCCCTATCTCTTTTCAAAAAAAAAAACTTTTCCTTCTTATATATAATAATTATAACAACAAAATCTTAGATGTATGTTGTGGTAGGAATGACTTTAGATGAATGTTGTGGTAGGAATGTTTTACATTCTTTCAATCATATAGGATAAATGCATCCATGCATTCTCACCCACTTTATTTCACTTATGATCATAAGCACCTCTCCAAAAGAACTTAAGCAGATGAGATGGAGCTCTAGTTAGGTGGTAACCGAATTAGAGCAAAATCTCAAACCTATTTAAAGTCTTAAGAGAACACTAAAGTGATTTCAAAATGATTTCACAAGTTTTTCAAATGATATTTACTAGTTCCACTTTTTCCTCAAAACATTTCACATTTTCAAGCAACTTTTCAAGAATCTTTTCAAAAGTTTGACAATGAGCTGCCGGCTGGTGTTATGCTATGGATTATCATTGAGGATTTTTTAATGAGGTGCTACTAAATCAAAAAGAGGAAGAAAAATTAGGTAAGAAATTGGATTTTAAATGTGATTTAGATTTGACTTCCTACTTTCAAGAATTATTGCATAGAAAAAGCTTAATAGTTAAAGTTTATGTTATTGTCATATGCGTCGTGTTTTTCTGCTATAGAAAAAATCTTGACATAACAGTTTTGTGACTATTTCTCATCCATTGAGATGTCAGCTAGCTGTTTGGTGGTCACTAGATTTCTTTCTTCATTAAGATTGTCTTTAAGGCCAACATAATCTTTTGTGCACTATCTCAAAACATTGACCATCTTTTGATATGATTTGTTTCCTTTTGGATGAATATTGATGATTTTTCATTTTTATAAAACTCTTTCAATTGAGCTGCCATGAGATTGGTGCTGCTGATGGTGTGTTGTGTTATCATTAATGAGGTGCTGCCAAATCGGAAAGGAGAAATTAGGCAAGAAAAAGGATGTTTTATGTGGTTCAGATTTACCCATCCTACCTCCACAAACTCTCTCATTGAAAGCTTAATTGTTTGATTTTTTTTTTAAAAAAAGGGTGAATGGTTCATTCCACTGTCCCTAAGAGAGGCCACTGTTCCCCCCTTCCTGTGCCTACTCCCCTAGGTTTTCGTAAAGCATGCTTCGGGCTCTTTTACGGGCCAGAGGTAGAGTGCACTAGGACGTGACAATGACCACTCCAAGACTCGAACCTAAGTCTTTAGAGGAACCGGACCACCTTGCCACCCAATACGCTACCACCCAATGGGGTTGTTTATTGTCATCATTTAAACACGGTGTTTTCTTGTCTATAGAAATAATCTTTACATAATATTTTCCTTCATTAACCATTGCTTATCCATAGAGATGTCACCCAATCTTTACATAATATTTTCTTTCCTTAACCATTGCTTATCCATAGAGATGTCACCCAGCTATTTGGTGGTCACCAGATTTCTTTCTCCATTAAGATTATCCTTGATTGTCATCACAATCTTCAGTGTTTTATTTCAAAAACCTTGACTAGATTTAATATAATTTATTTATTTAGTTGGAAGCAAGACATGGTATATAATTATGTGCTTCCCTACCTCTAGAGATGCCCTTCTTTACTGATTTCTTTTTTCTTGGCCTCCTCTTTCTTCCTCACCCTCTGGCCACCAATTCTTAACACCCCAATACCACTAGCCTTTATAGTATGGCTTCTGAGAGCATTAACTTGCTCAAGCAACAGTGTGGAGCTTACATCGACTCCCTCCTCCTTGAGGTGCTCTCTCTCTCTCTCTCTCTCTCTCTCTCTCTCTCTCTCTCTCTCTCTCTCTCTCTCTCTGTGTGTGCATGGGTGCTCACGTGTTATATATATATATATATATATATATATATTGTTTCTTTAGTTGGGAGAGTCTCAATGTACATAATTATGTGCTTCTCTCCCCTCTAGAGATGCTATTCTTCATTGCTTTCTTTTCTCTTGGCCTCCTCTTTCTCCCTCATCTTCTAATCACCATTCTTAACACCCCAACAACACTAGTTTTTGTTGTATGGATGTTGGGAACATTAACTTGCTCAAGCAACAATGTGAAGCCTACATCAATTCCCTCTTCCATGAGGTTCTCTCTCTCTCTTTCTCTCTCTCTCTCTCTCCCTCTCTCTCTCTCTCTCTCTCTCTATGCATGCATGCTTTCACACACACACATATATATCATTGCTCAAGGAAGTTTTTTAGTTATTAGCTGTTTTCTGTCTATAAACTCATTAGTAGTGCTAGATTATGAAGAAGTAAGAGGCAATGTAGTGTCTCTTTCATTTTTTTCTAAACAACTTCTGAAGTGAACCACATACTATATCTCATTGGTTTGTGGAAGAAATGTGAAATTTTAAATGAAGCAGGTTTAGGAGATTCTGAAGACTGTACCGAAGAACTAAAAGTAATCATGGAAAATAATAAGAGTTGATGATTGTATGTGTGTTTCCTTTTTCATGGTTGTGCTTGGTGATCGAGTCCCACCATATTTCTCATTGTCTTTATGCCGCAATATGATGGTTCAGAAATACACTCCAATTTACACTTTGATTGCTATCCTACCCTGTCTCTTAGTTTAAATGCAAATCCTTATTATATTTGATATCCCTTTATCGTCCTTTCTAATGGTTCAAAGATGGACCTGACTTGACATTTGCTTCACAAGCAGCTTGCTCATGATATAGCCCTAGACACATATGTTTTGAAAAACATAAAAAAAAATTAATGAAGACCATAGATTAACATGATTTTCTTTTTCACCATGGAAGACCACCAACAGCCTTAATCAATAGCGTGGCACTGAATCAACATTTTTATGTCATTACTTGGCCCTTACATTTGAATTTTTACACTATCATTATCTCCAAAATTAAATCTTAATCATATTCAAATCTAATAAAAGTAGATGGTTTTATCAATTGACTAATAGTGTGCAGTATTAACTTCATTATTTTTTACAGCATATTCTTCATAACCTTCTCTTCATTCTTCATGATCTTCTTTATATCACTTTCCTTAACAATTCACTAGATACAAGCTTTCCATAGTGATAGCATGTTTGTTTCTATCCTCACTCAAATTGGATCATAGTTTGGAGAGCTTAAGTTTGTTGTGTAAATTTTTAAAACAGGAATTGGCAATTTGATGAAGAAGGCACAGTCACTTTGGTTGTGACTTACATCTTCTTCTACAAGTATTTCATTCTCCATTATCGGAAAATCTATGCTAACTTGACATATTTTCAAAATCAGGATCAATCTACTCTGTGCCAACAATATATTGGCTTGGTATGTGGAGTTTTTGCTGATCTAATATCATGTTAAAAACATAAAAGAAAATAACAATGCCAAAATACTTAATGTCAGTTTTTCACCATGGAAGGACACCATTGGCTTTAACCTATAATGTGGAACTAAATTAACATCTATAGTGTAGTTACTTGACCTTTATACATAAGAACTGTTATATAATCATTATCCCCAACATTAAATCTAGATTGTATAGAATCACATTCAAATAGGATAGAAGGTTCTATCAATTCCTCAGGTGTGGCTGCATTAATCTTATAACTTTTCGCAACACAATCTTCACAAGCTTCTCTTCATTCCACATGATCCTCTTTGCATCACCTTAACAATTTGCAAGTTAATATCTTGGCTGAATGATAGCATGAGTATTGTTTTCATATACATGAATGAGAATGTACAAAATTTTGTGTTTGCCTACTACCACAAAACACATGCAAAGGGTAATTGACAATGATTTATTGTCTGGTGTCTTGACATTTTAGAATGTAGTTGCTATGAGTCTAAAAGGAAAGGTGGATGTTGTGTCATGTAGAAAGCATGTTCTCTCCCAAGTGGGTTAAATTTTTGTCGGCCTCTTTTAATGATGCAATGAAAGTGATACTAAAAATCTGCCATGAAAGTGATAGTTTCTGAACAATATGCACTCCACTTTTTTGACATTCAAAAAGTTCCTCTGTCATTGTGTTGAGGACTATCGTGGTGTCAAAAATCTACCAATAAAGCAAAAATTGTTGAAGAAAAGTTTTTGATTTTATTCCAATGAAAGAAAATCTTGCTTATGCAACTAACAATCACTAATTATTTTCCCTTTTCTCCTAATCTTTTGTAAGTTCTACATTTAGCTCCCCATGTATGATCGATATTAACAAAGCAATCTATTTCATTTTGGAAGATTGGAGAAATAATCAGATACCTGATGACTTTTTCTTTTTTTACTTCATGTGCATAAACATGAGTACAAATAAAAACACAACTTATATGGACACACATGTATAATTACGTGGTTGTGAATATTCATTACTAAGGATAGTACTGTAATTAACAAAGACAATTCTCAAAATGGCAAATAATTATTATTTCAAGGTACAAGAAGTTTAAACCACAAAAAAGAGTGCAGATCCTTCATCTAAATATCTGAACGCTTGACTAGCTTGACATGATCTCAATCTTTTATGATGTATGATTGGTACAATCAGGGAATTTACCTTTCATCTTTATTATTTCATAGGGAAGAAAGTATAGTGTTTTTTGTCAACTATCATTCATTTTTTTCTTCTCCTTACTTCTTATAGGGACAACTTGATGAGCAATTCAAGCAGGTTCAAATGCTGCAAGATGCCAACAATCCTGGTTTTGTAATATCTGTGATTAACATATTTTGTGAGGATTTTGAGAACATATTAGCAGAACTAAGCCAATTGTTGTATGTACAACCTAACTGTCATCATATTTTGAACTCATTTGCATAAATTATTGTAGTTTGTTACATAGTTATAAACCTTCTAAGATGTGCCCTTGCAGGGATAAAGAGACACCTGATTATGGAAAAGTTGATGTGTCTGTTTACCGATTGAAGGGAAGCAGTGCAAGGTAGTTTGGTTATTTTCTCAATCTTGTCTAGTAGTCATGTATGACAAGGAGGTCTATATAACTTCAACAAACTTTTAATGTTTATTTACATAACTTCGCCTTTGTTTTGTCATGGGTGGTGTATGTGTATGCACATGTAGAAATCTGTGACAATATTATGGTCGAGTTTGTTTCAATTCATAATTGACATAATTCTTGCAGTATGGGTGCTCATCAAGTTAAGTTGGCTTGTACCATGCTATGTAGCTGTTGTGATGCAGCAAATAAAGATGGGTGAGTGGTCACTTCTTTTAGAGTCCAATTACCATTGATTGTAGAGGTGCTTACACAAGGCTAAATGTGTTATATATGACTCGTGTACTTAATGTTCTAACTTGAAAACAAACTGTTAAAGTTTTGTTTGAAACAACAATTTTATTTTGTATGCTCCTTGGGAACTTTAGTCATGGCTAATAAATGGCTTTATACAACAAAAATCACCTTATACTTTTGTAGCTAAGTAAACTCTTGAAGAGGCAAACTAATCTTAGAAGTTTTGAGACGGTTTCTCTTAATTAAATAATGAATGCATTTGGATCCAAATGTCACTTTTTGGTTTGGCCCAAGTAAGAATTAAATGTTGATTTAAATACTAAACTTAAAATTGTGTACAATTGAGGTGCCCATTGGCATCTTTTTTTTTTGAATGATATCAAAACTTCATTGCATTTAGTAACAAATTGATCCCATTTTGTCTCTAGTATTCTACCTATATTGGTTTTGTGTTTTATCATTGCATTGACTAGCATTTCCAAACAAATTTGTCTTTTTTATTTCAAAGTGCCTCTTGTATTTTCAAATAAAATTGTAAACCTACATATTTTGATGCAGGTGTAAAGGTGAATTGAACACTGTCAAGCAAAAATTTTACATTCTAAAAGATAAATTGCAAACTCTGATTCAGGTAATGTAAAAAAATTATCACTTGTTTCCCATTGTTCAGTTTAGCACTTTGGTTATACTGGTGAATTAAGTTTAGCATATGAAATGGATATGGATTTGCGTCAACTGGATTATGAACTTTACAAGTCAACTGGATTATGAACTTGATATTTAAGAATGAAGAATTCCTAGTGTTGTGTCATTCTCTTAAATGGTTACCATATCATCCATGGGTCACTCATGTTTTCATTCCTCGTTTTTAAGTTCCAAACCAGGCATGAGATGCTTTAAGTCAAAAGCACATCAATATTATGAAATAAGGTACCTTGAATCCATTCTACTAGAGGAAAAGGTTTTAAAATAATTGTTTTTTACTTTTTATTGTAAAAGTTGGTGCTAAGGGTTTCAAAGAAAAAGAATGGGAGGAAGAGGGGTCATGAGGAGAGAGAAGTTTTCTCCCAATGGGGTGTCTACCTACTAGAATCAAGCAGCACCCTCTTCTTCTGAACTTCAACAAGGTTTGGCCGAAAAGGAACAATTATTAAGAAACCTTTTTTGAAGAACACAATCTAGGTTTATGCCCTAACACTCCATTTTTTTTCCAAAAGTAGCAATTATTAAGCACCCCTCCTACTCCTTTTATTCCTAAATCCTAAACAACTTAGTACGTTTCTACCTAAATTTAAATACACTATGATAAAAAATGTAAAGTGTAAATGATTGCAACCTAGGAGTCAAATCCCTTGGCTAGACAAAAACTATGGGTTTTTAGGATATAAAGTGATGATCTTATCCCTGGAAACCATTTTGCTCTACTTAGATCATTTTTCTCTCATACTATGTTTTCATTAAAATTAGAACCATGGGTCTTTTATTCCTACACAAGCACAAAAATGTGGGTTTTAAGAATTAAATCCCATCAAAATTGCATGAAGATAATGTCAAGAAATAATGCATTCCATGCAATATATAGGCCTCCAATATTTTATTCAAAAACAAACTGAAGATATATTGAATACAAAGAATTGTATAGAATGAAGAAAGCAAAAAGGAAAAAACAAAGAAAATTATGAGAAAGCAAGCAATTTTATAGCCACTTCCACACCTATGCATTTGCTAGAGACTTTTAATTTGCTTCTAACCTTGATAAGATGATGACAGTGCTCACTCCTTTTGATTCTTTCTTCCAAGCACCCTCTCAAACTCCTCAAGTAGCTTTGCTGGTTTGAGACTACCACTATATAAATCAAACTCTTCTCTAAAGACATGCTAGGTAACTTCTTATTCTGATGTCTAATTGCAACCATTTGGACACAAGCTACACTTGAGTCTAGGATAAACAATTCTTGTCCTAGACCACACCTTAAATTAAGTTAAATCTTTATTATTTTATTTGATACAAGTAGAATAGAGTTCTAAACACCTCCAACACACAGATCCCACTTTCTTTGACATCCTCCTTTAATTGAGATCTAATATAAACCAATTCCTATTGTTCCATAAACATCAATCTGCTAGATGGAAAGACATCCATCAACATTTTGTTAAGTCATCTCCTTTTAAACCATCAATGAACCAAATGTTTAACTCTTGTAACACATAAGAGTGAGGTCTCCTTCTATGACCTAATTTCCTATCAATCAGGTAAAAAATTTTCTTGCCGAAATTGTAGGACAAGAAAATATGTTATGCGGTCCCTTCCCTTCTCTTGTAAATGAAGTATAGGTGAACTAGAAAAACTCATCATTTTAACCCTGTCCAAAGTAGGCAATCTGCTTGATGATGCTATATAAATGAACCATTTAGAGCAAAGATGACAATTTTCTAGCCATATCCATTATCTTCATTTGGTTGCATCATGCTTATCTCTTTCCACCCGAAGCATTGGACAACTAACACCACTTTTGTCAGGCATCTCCTTGAATGTGGGCAGAAGAATATCGTCAAAGTTGAGAACCACAGCTACTGAAAAAGATAAACTGTCATTAAGGGTCATCGAGTTGTCGATTGCTTAGGATAAAGACATTTCACATCCCATTTATCTTGACAAAATTTAGTCTTACACTCTTTGACTTGCCAATAAGCCCTTTTTTTAAACACTTTTCCACCCTCACTTTGTATCCTTTAAGAACCAAAATATCTACCATTGCCCCACAAATCCACAAGCTCTAAAACTTGAAATGCTTCTTATTAATCATCTGGGCCCAACGCTTCCATTTCATGCAAACCTTTATAGCAAGACTTGCAATGTAATTCTATTTAGCTTTTGGATGTTAGACAAATCAATGTCTCTCTCAATCAATGGCTTGTACAAAGTATTACACCCAATCAAATTCACACCTTGTCTACTCCACAAAAATTATGTTACTCAGTCTAGCCACCACCGATTGTGGAACATGAAAACTCATCTCAAAAAGCATATGATTTGGGTGATTACATGTTTAATAAGACACATCCTTCCTATTTATGAACCATGTTGTCTATCAACTCCATGCACCACTCCCCTTTAAGCTTCCTCTGAAATATAAGAATACCCTAAGTACCTTAGAGGAGGGGACTTGACATCCCGTCCAAGAATTCCCTTAAGAGTAATCACTTGATCATGATTAGTCTAAAAAGGAATCATCAAGAACTTCGCTGGATTTACTCCAAGTCCTAAACATTGTTGAAACATATAAAAAAATGCTTCATCCCCTCAACTAGTCTCCTATTTTTGCTGCAACATTAAAATATGACATCAACAAATAATAGTCATGATGGACCAGTGCCCAATTGCAATTTTGAAGCTCGAATATTTAGATTGTCCACTTCCTTCACAAAGCTTCTAAATAAAACCTCCTTGACAACTAAAAAAAAATAAAGTGATAGAGGATCACCTTGACAAAAACCGCCTTTTCATCTTAATAAATTCTGCATGTTGCACATTTATCATCACCTTGTAAACGTGAACTCAGTTCACCAACCAATGCTTTTGGTAAAATGCTGCTAGGAAGCCATCCAACCCCAGCACGCTCTCATTGTCAGCCATAAAAACAACCTTCTTAACTTCTTCAAAAGTTTGAAGTCTGCTCAAACCAACATCTCGCTCCTTTAGGAATTTACTCCACAACCAAAATGGAGTATTGTCTCGTATACTAGCAACTATACAAGCGTTGATCCTCCAACCATCTCAATTTCAATCTCCCTTATGAGTTTTGTCTTCAATTGCACATCCAAACATTTGCAAGTGATGCCATTTCTCAAAATCTTTCTGGTAGGATAATCTACTTCCAATGAATCCCCATAGAGCTTCATGTCTACTCTATTGAACATCCTGATGTTCCACATTAATGATTCAAGGCTAGGAAGCCTGACCCAAAATGGCATTTTGCTCATCAGATCAAATACATCACCATCCTTGGACATCATTTTTTTGTGGTGAGGGTTTTCCTAAAAAACTTCTAGGCCTTCCTACGAAGAGTAAACTTTAGATCATCTTCAATGTCCACCCAAATCAAAAAACCCCTCTTCCCAACAATGGAAACCTAGGATAAAACCTACATGTATGAACCTTGCCAAATTATTTAAAAGTAGGAGGGAGATTGATGCATACCTTTCTTGACAAGACCACGAAACATCTGATTGCCATAAATCAAAAGTTCCAAACATTCTTATGAAATGAATTATGCAAATTTTCACATTGTTCACAAGTGTCTGTATGTAAGATGTTCTTCCATTGTATGCCAATAACTCCTAGGTGCAATTATATATGAAAATTAAACTTCTTCATTTGAAAATGGTGTCTTTTTAGAAAACTTATCTAATGTGTTTCAAAATCTTCAACTATTGAGTTTGCAAGAATAACATGTTTCTTTATTGTGCAGCTGGAACGGAGAATTCAGGAACTTGAGAATGGTGTTGCTTGATCTTTGGCTTTCTAATTGTATTTGGGATGAAAATAAACATTATAGTTTTTCTTCATGCTTGAATTTTTCGTGTATTCCATTTCGTTATGAAATTAGAGGAACTTTTCAACATTTTTTTTATGCAGTAGCCAATAGGCCCTTAGTGATCTTACAGATAAATGTGGAATTATCGTGAAAATGGCTCTGTTTGTTTTACCTGTGAAGATTGAGTATGGGGAATGAGGATGCAAATGGTCTCCAATTTGTTTTAGTATGATTTGGCAACAAAGTTGAATGCTTAAACTGTCTTTTGATTCATATTCAGTTTCAACACCCTTATGTTTGTGAATCTAAGTTTTGAATCCCATTTAAGCTTTAGGATTTAAGGTTTTTCCATTATCACATGTATCTAGTACATTTTTTATTTTAGAACCTAGACCTAGTTCCTAGGTCTTGTAACCTAGGTTTATATCAAGAGAACTACAAATTACTAAACTTATAGTTCAATGAAAGAGTAGAATACCAATTGAAAATAATACTATAATCCAGAATTTATGTAATAGTTGAGGCAAGACACAAGGAAGAAGAAAAAAATATTAGTAATTAAAGGAGCATTTGATGGTCTGGAATTTTGATTCAATAATGAAAATTTCAGAAGCATAATTCCTCCTCAAATTAAAATGGAATCAAAATTCCACATTTCAATTTTGTAATCTGGAAACAAAACTCCATGTTTGTTTAATAATTCCAATTTCTTAGAAATTGAGCATTTTCATTCCAAAATTCCATGATTTTGAGTAATATCAAACACCTCCTAACTGATACAATTTAACACAAAGAAACACAAATTTCCTTGGCAACTCGACGAAATAGTGGCAACTGAATGGTGAACTACTCAAAGAAAACGAAATGAAAACTTGCTTGTGTGAAGCATACATTGGGAAGCCAAGTCACAAGAAATAAAAAAGATAGGGGAATATCACCCAGAAGAGTTTATATTCTAGCCTTTCTTCTTTTCCATCAAATAGTGGGAACATTAACAAGATGTAAGAGTGTAAAATAATTATAACATGAGTTCATGAGGGCCAAAGCGAGTAATTGAATCTTGCCTTCCTTAGATATATATACATACATTTTTGAAATCACAATTGTCGATTGTTCAAAATGAGATCTCACATGAGATCCAACTATTTTCAAAATTCCAAAATCAATAAAATCTAAAAAAAAAATTCAAATCCATGTTTTCCAAGAGTCACTTGGGAACAACTCTAAGTGCCAAAATGCTTCAAGGTCATCGATCATTACTTTAAGTGCAATCTATAAGCAGATTTTAATCAACATTTCATCAACATTTCAACTAAAATGAGATGAACTTAAACTTTGATCAGCAAACAAAGCTTAACAAGCTAATCAAATTTACAAACTCTAAAAGACTTTTTTAGTCGATCCAATGAGTCTTGGAACTCTACAAATAATTTTGAAACAAGGATTTCAAAATCTCAAAACTTTGATTTTAAAAAGTCAAGCTCATGGGCCATGCGCTAGGGCACATTTTTTATCCAAAATATCAACAATGAATCTAGAATCTGTCCAACATTACAAATTCTTAAAACCATCTAACATCTTGTCAACACAAATGAAGCTAACTTAGGCATGGAGAGATGCAAGAGTGAAGTATGAATAAGGCATATAGATCACTTCTGTAAAGCATGCATTCACCCAATACACAAACGTACATGTTCAATAATCATCGAGATATAAGTGAACCAATTCAAAGTTGCTAATGTGACCAAGTCATATTGCAATGGAAATTTGGATCAATCGTTTATTTCAAAGGGACAAACACTCATTTCAATTCCAAAATGATTTAAAAACTTAAAATCTACAAACCCAAAATTTTTCAAAAGAGAATTTCATCTCAATTTCTCAAACTTGAGTCTTCCAAAATAAGACTTTAAAATTGGTGTTTGTCTATAGTTTCAAACTTCAAGGGAAGTTCAAAACCTGGCATTCCCATCTATTCAATTTCAAAATCTCAAAGTAGGTTTAGAGACTAAATTTTTAATTTCCATAATCAAATTCCAATTCCAATTTGAGGATTAAAGCAATAGTCTCGACTCAAAAAAATTCCAAATCAACTGCCGAATCAAATTTGCAGGCAAATCTTCAATTGTCAAAACTGAATTCCAAATTTTTAATCGAGTTCAAAATAATTTCAAAATCCAAATCCAATTAGGCTTGTATAATTTGACAAATGTTAGACCTCGGCTGTTTGCATCCCCAAAATTTTTGGTATTTGGAGTGCTCCAAAAAAATGAGAGAAAAAGGGACTCGCCCGTCAGTACGAGGATCGACCATTCTCGGTGCCTTTAACGGGGGTAATAAACCCAATGGCTTTGTTTATGCTTGATGCATTTCGTTTTGGCTTGAACATCTTTATGATTCTATATGTTGTGTAGAAAAATGTTGAAAGTTTGATGTTTTAAACTTTTAAAAAGGTTTTTGAAGAATCGCTTGAGAATGTGAGACATTTTGGGAAAAACTAGAATTGAAAAGTCTTTATAAATATCATTTGGAAAGCTTGGGAAATAATTTTGAAATCACTTTAGTGTTCTCTTAAGACTTTTAGTAGGTTTGAGATTTTGCTCTAATTCGGTTACTACCTAGCTAGAGCTCCATCTCATCTTGCTTAAATTCTTTTGGAGATGTGCTTGTAATCATAATTGATATCAAATGAGTGTTAATGCACGAATGCATTGATCCTACATGATTAGAAAGAAAAATCATCCATTCATACCATAACATTCATTTAAAAGCATTCCTACCATAACATACATCTAAAATTTTCGTTTTGATGATTATCATATATAAGAAGGAAAAGTTTTTGAAATGGATTGGGGTTGTAGACCATCAAGCATGAATCCAATATTGGGTCATTACTTGATTTTTGGTTTTAATGAAGTCGGTAAATAAAAGATCTTGATAAAATGTTTAAAGGAATGGAAGAGATGCAATATTCTTATAAAAAGCAAGAGAGAGAGAGAAAGAGACTTCAAAGATCACAAGATGGAAGATTTTGAAATAGGATGCGATATATATTCTCTATATGTATATATACATATTTGTATAAGCTTTTGAAAATAAAGTCTTCACTTAAATAGAGAAGAAAAGAAAAAAAAAAAAAAAATATATATATATATATATATATATATATATATATATATATATATAAGAAATTTGTAGGAGAATACATTTGTCTTGAAGAGACAAACAAAAGGTTCTAGAGAGAGAAAATAGAACACATGTATATATGCATTCATATGTATATGAAAATTTGTAAAATAAAATGTGGAAACATAAAGAGAGACAAAGGAAAATCATCATATGTACATATATGTATATAACATGTATATACATACATATCTTCATGATATAAAAAATAGAGAAATGAAAAATAACCGACTTCAAGTTTGATGTAGACCGCATGGGAGCTTGGACTCATGCAAGAGCCTAAGCTAAGTCTCCATAGCCACAATAGAAATTTTGTGATGCATGTCAAGGCAACCATTCAGGGGGGGTTAAACCTGAATTCGATATTGGCAAACTCACGCAGGCAAGGGGTTAAACCTGCAACGCAAGCTCAAACAACCCATCTAGGTAAGAGGTTAAAACCTGAAATGCAGTTTCAACATTTTTAATATTTTCAGCCAAAATTTTCATCACTCAAAATTTGGGGTGCTTATCTTTGCCACTAAACATGACAAATGTCGGCTTAGTAGCAAAGAGGGGCATCTGTTATCACCTCAACATTTAAAAAAAAAAAACTACTATTTTATTATTTGAATTTAAATTTTACACCCAAAAAAAAGAAAATTACCACTATCCGATCCAAAATGAATTTTTAAACTATTATCCAAATCAAAACAAAATTTCAAAACCCAACCTTAGACGTGAGATTCAAATCCACAATCCAATTATAAATCCGAATTAGATCCAAAATCCAAGTTTAGATCTATATTGGGAATTCCAAAACTCTTCTCTCTTGTATTCAAATCTTGAAATCGAATTTTGAATTTTGGCTCCAAAACTTTTCCTTCTTGAATTCGAATTTTGATTTTTGGTTCTAAAGCTCTTCCCTTATGAATTCAAATCTTGAATTCGAATTTTGAATTTTGGTTCCACAACTCTTCCCTCTTGACTTCAAATCTTGAATTCAAATTTCAAATTTTGGCTCCAAACTCCCTACAAATATCCCTACAGTCCTTCCTCTTGAGCATGGGCTAACCCTTGGGGGATTTCTAATGCTTCATCATTTAAAGGTTTGCTTCTCTTTTCATTTTTCTACTTCTTCCCTTCTCATTTTTCTTTTTCTTTTCCAACTTCGAGCGAGCTTCACCAAGCTACAACTCTGCAAGGGAGCATGAAGATATCTTAGTGGCCTCATCTTCATCATCTTGGAACTTCATTCAAGGTGAGTCTAAGATCATTCCAAAAGGGTGATCATTTTCCCCCAAAATCATTATCATTAGAGGTATATAATCATCATCCCTCTCCTTTCTTTCTTTCATTTTCTCCCTTCTTCATCTCCCCATGGCCACAAGATAGTCATAAAATCTCTATTTTAGAGTTAAGAGTCTATACTCGAGTGCTCCGGGAGCACGAGAAGATGATATTATATTTTATTTTATGACTGAATCATGCTCTATCTCTTTCCTTGAATATTGTTTTGTTTCAAGATATTATCCATGCATAGTTATTTGATTTTTCCTATCTATACATGAATGCACAGTGAGAATGAGAGTATGGTTTGAGACTCTTTATTCTTATGCTAATTTTTTAGGTTGAGACTTGTCCAACCTGGGGAAAACCCTTGCGAACATGTACATGTTAATATGCATTTGCATGTCATTTTACGTTAGTTTTCTTTTGATCATCCCATTAAAAACCTTGATGAGCAGCTTATCGTATAGTTTGATTTTCTTCCATACCCAACGGTGGAAGTAGCATATTCTCTTGTAACAAATCAAATAATAACATTATATGTTTATATATAAATCATATTTTACAAAAGATTTTCAAAAGCAAATAACCTCTTTAATGTGGTTATAGAGGCTTAGCTTAGGCTATTGCATGAGTCCAAACTCCCCTTCGGCCTATAACAAACTTGAAGTCGATCATTTTTTATTTTTTGTTTTTAATCTCATGAAGTTATATACGTATATACATGTTATATGTATATATATGCAGATGATGATTCTCTCTCTCTCTATATGCAGATGATGATTTTCCTCTCTCTCTCTCTCTATGTTATTTTCTCTCTTTACAACCTTTTGTTTGTGTCTTCAATACAAATGTATTCTCCTACAAATTTCTTATATATATATATATATATATATATATATTTCTCTTTTTCTTTCTCTCTCTATTTAAGTTAAGACTTCATTTTCAAAAGCTTATACAAATATGTGTACATACATATATAGAGAATATATATCTCATCCTATTTCAAAATCTTCCATCTAGTGATCTTTGAATTCTTTTTCTTTCTCTCTCTTTCTTTTTATAAGAATATTGCATCTCTTCCATTCCTTTAAACATTTTCTCATAATCTTTTATTTACCGATTTTATTAAGACAAAAAATCAAGTAATGACACCAATAGTGGATTCATGCTTGATGGTCTACAACCCCAATCCATTTCAAAAACTTTTCCTTTTTATATATGATAATCATCAAAATGAAAATTTAGATGTATGTTATGGTAGGAAATGCTTTTAGATGAATGTTATGGTATGAGTGAATGATTTTTCTTTCCAATCATGTAGAGTCAATGCATTCATGTAACACTCATTTGATATCAATTATGTTCACAAGCACCTCTCCAAAAGAATTTTAAAAAGATGGGATGGAGCTCTAGCTAGGTAGTAACCGAATTAGAACAAAATCTTAAACCTACTTAAAGTTTTAAAAGAACACTAAAATGATTTTCCAAACTTTTCAAATGATATTTATAAAGATTTTACAATCTCAGTTTTTCCCAAAATGTCTCACATTCTCAAGTGATTCTTCAAGAACCTTTTTAAATGTTTAAAACATCAAACTTTTAACATTTTTCTACACAGCATATAGAATCATAAAGATGTTCAAGCCAAAACGAAATGCATCAAGAATAAACATAGCCCTTAGGTTGATTACCCCCAGTAAAGGCACTGAGAATGGTCTATCCTCGTATCGACAGGGGAGTCCCTTTTTCTCTCATTTTCAAATCTCATTTTTCTAGAGCACTCCAAATACCAAAAATTTTGAGAATGCAAACATTGGCTTGGTTACCCTTGCTAAAGGTGGCAGGAATAGTCTGAACTCATACCGATGGATGAATTCTTTTTTCATAAAAAAATTTCTAAACCATTTCCAATTTCTGTCGCACAGCGTTCCCCACTCTCATGCATGAAGGGTGCAAACAATCATGCGTTACAGTAATATTTTAGTATGCACCTGGATTTTCCTACACCTACATGCACCCCCTCTTTGGAACTAACCAGGTCAGCCTAGTAACATACCCAGGGTTTATTAGCCCATGTATGTGAACACTTGAATCCAATCTGGTCCTGAATGGGAACCAATTCAAAATCAACTTTTTCAAATAATTTCAAAAACTCTAAGTCATGTAGGCGTGTAGTCTAAACCTAGTCAAATTCTCTAAGACTTGACCCAAACCAGTCTTAGAGCCCACTATCCATGAACCTAGTGTCATATTCCAGATCTGGTGAACTTATTTAACGGTCATCCATATAAGGTGAATAAAGTCTATATCATAAATCATATGGTTTGACTAGGACCAAACACATTTACTACAATCAAAACCATCTCTAGGTAGGCTCAAGCCCAATTTAAACAAGACCAAACGGAATCATATCGACCTACCCTTAGCCTATTCAAATTTTGGATTTTAATTTGAAAGTATTGGATCCCAATCATGAACCTTATGTTGAACTAAACTGAACCCAAGTCTAGCACACTTGGAGTTCAATCTCAAGTATTGCATTTTGGATGTAGATTTTGAATATCAATTTTTGGATCTTGGATCTCAAACTTTTTTTTGGATCTTGGATTTTGAATCTTAGATTTTGGATCAGATTTTGAATTATAAGTAACAAACATTAAACCTTAGGTCAATCCCCTTATAATCAAATGCCAGACAGGAATATTGAACCACATTAATCATTAGAATTGAATCTGTCCTCTCGTAATTTGGAAATTTAGAAGATCCAATTATAAATACATGATTAAATTTACTATATCTCTAACCCTGAATTTTGGATCATGAGTCTCAATAACATGAGACTATGTTTGAGACCTCTATGACATCTCTTATTTCAATTTAATATGAATTATATAAAATTTCTCAAATCATGATTACAATCTTCTATTTCAGATCCTGTTTTCCCCTAATAGATCCTCATCCTACGCCCAAGTCCAAGCAGCAACCAGACTCCACATCTATATGGCATAGTTTTACATGTATCATATCAGGTTTATAATATTGATTTTCATTTATCTATGATGATCCCAACATGAACAATATATCAAATTGATTTTCATTTGTTCACCAGTCTATTTCAGGAGTCTACTAATTTCAAAACATGCAAGATTGCAAAACTATGGTGTTTTTTCTTTCTTAGGATTTGGTGAAATTTAGACTTAAAATCTGAAACATTTTAATCTAGTCATTAGTTTGATTACCCTGGTAAAGGTGCTTGAATGCTCAGACTACCGACAAGTCGAGTCCCGTCTCTCGGAATCCCACATAAGTAATGGAGGTGAGTACAAGTAAATTATATTCCATTATGTGGTTTGCATGTAAGATGCAAATTTTACATGTAAACAGTGCCCTATGGCATTAGCCCTAGCATGTGAACACCTTGGCCTAGCCCTCACACAAAACCCCTTTCTAAAACATAGGTTTCTTCAAAATTATTTCAAAATCAACTTTTCAAATAATTTCAAAAACCTTAGATCATCTGGGCATGCAATCTAGCCTCAGTCAAGTCCTCTAAGACCTAGCCTAGGCCGGTAATTAGAGTCCACTATTCAAATCCAAACTCTAGAGCTATGACTTACTCGACCCTATATCAATCCAATGATCACAAGGCAACGTCTTTAAAGTATGTCCTCTCTAACCTCTACTTAGGGTTGACCTAGATATCTTGATTAGACTCGTCCCAGGCAGGTTCATCCCGGTTAAACCCTCAAGCATGACACCTCTTTGACCTTCCTAGCCTTAGGCATTTAAACCTTAGGTGTTGATTCAAAAGGAATCAGATTGGATCAACCTCCGTCATGATACAGAGCTCAAGTCAAGTATACTTAAGTTTAAATTTCAAGTATTGGATTTTGAATCTCAGATTTTGGATCTCAAACAGTAGATTTTGGAACTTGACATTAGATTTTGGATCTTGAATACTAAACATTGGGTTAGAAAACCTTAAACCTATTCCCATAGAATTAAATTCAAAAAAGGTCCTTAAACCATGAAAATGCTCGCATTTGGATCTATTTTCAGATTTTAGAAGATTAAATCATTAATACAAGGTTAGAACTTATTGGATTACAGATCTTGGAGTTTGAATTATGAACTTTTGATACAAATTTTGGATTACAATATTCTAAACTCTATCATAGTTCTCATCACAAATTTAGAACAAAAGATACATGAAATCTCTTGGATCATATTACAAATTTCTGGATTTGGATTCAATTTTTCCTAATAGGTCCACATTCCTAACCTGAGTCCTAGTAGAAACCAGATTCCAATGCTTATATCATCTACTTTTGCATGCATCGTACCAAAAGTAGTATGTCATTTCACATAGATCTGTATTGATCCAAACATGAACAACATTAGATCTATTTGATTAGTCCATTTTTGAGATATAAAATTTAGAAAAAACTATATGATTTCTAAATTAAGTTAAACAAAATTTGGACTTATGAATTGGAACATTTTGGTCTAGTCCTTGATCTAATTATCTCTAGTGAAGGCATGAGGAATGGCCAAATTTTGTACCGATAGGTTAGGTACCGTATCTCAGAATCTCGCATAAAGTAGGAGAGTACAAGTTAATAAGTTCCATTAATACGGTCTGCATGTAAGGTGAAACTTTTACATGTCAACAATTGGACATGCTATTTTTATTTTTTTTGTACTCTAACTAGCCAAGTATCTCTAAGCAGAAAAGTCATTTGTTGTCCACAATAATACTGCACATGTTTAAAAATATTCATGCTTTGATGCATCATATATGCTCTTATTTCAACATCCCATGACACTTTTAACTCATCAACCAATAGCTGCAAAATAACATCAACTTTTATTTCCATTTTGAAGGTTGTTTTATGCATACCTGAGAAGGCAATGTGTGCATCCATTGATACATGCCATACGCTACTACAAGATGTAGTTAGGTTTTCAAATGGGTTGAACACATTACTTGGTAAACCAAGTCCAATGTTCTTATTGTCTAATCAAAACTTGGATGATTCACCAAGTGATTTTCATACTTGGCCATCTGCAGGATGTTTTAAATTACCATATTTTTGTATGACCCTGATCATGTCATCGCATATCAGTTGTTGTCTTTGTTGACATAAATTGCCCTCTAAGTCATGGTATTATAGGAAAATACCATAATATTTTAGCAAGAACTTTCCAAACTTTGGATTCATCAACTAGATTGAAAAGACCATTTATAGTGCATCCATATATTTTCTTTAACTCGATATGTCTTCAAAAGAATGACATGGTAACATGTCCATATTCATATTGTCAGCAAAAAGTAATAAGAAGAAAACATTTATCATTCGTACGTTGGATCTTACATCTAAAATAAGAAAAAAAACCATTTATCTCGAGAACATAACAAAGTCTCAATCATGAAGACATTCACACACATATTTTCAAACAGAAGTACAATCCAAAACCAAAAGGGCAGAAACAAAAAGAAACTGTATTTGAATATGCAGAAGATATAAAACATCATGCAGCAATGGGGTCTGATCTCCTTGCACATTGAATCTACTGGTTCTAGTCTTCTTCTCCCCAACTTTGTTGTTATTCCCTCCTTGTAACTCTTTTCGATCTTCCTGACATCTTCTGACATTCAACACATGTTGTAGTCTTTGATTATGTATTTGTCACTTTTGATTCTATAATTTGAATATATTGAAACTAGCAATCAAAGTATAAGTAGAAATATGAACACAATAATATAAAGATCTGAATAAGATGCACCTTCCTTACCTCAGTGCACTCGCAAGCAAAGTAACCGAACATTTCCTAGTCAAAGCATTTCATTAAAGCTTTATCTTTCTTCTCACTGCATTTTCCTCATTATTGATTGGGTCCGTCTTTTTTCATCTGCTCATTGAACAAAGTCTTGCTAAGCTTCTTTGATATATATCTCCTCTTTTCTTAAAGATGGGATGCCCCGTAAAACCCTCAGTAACAAATACATGATTGCTGGTTTTATAAGCCTCTAAGCACTCATATTCAAGTTCCAGATAACAGGCAATATCATAGTCCTGATCTTTCTATCGTGCTGTATTAATCTTCAGGCATCAATAATGTCCAACCAAGATGAACTTCCTGATCATATTTGCTATCTACTTGAGATCTTGTCTCATAGTAGTTCAAGACAGCATTCAAAATCTCCTCTTTTTCATTGATTCATATATCACCTTTGATCCATCATCTCCTTTTTTTTCTTAAAGCCCTCAGCCATAAATACATGTATTTCTGGTTTTTACAACTTCTAGGCGCTCATCATCAAATATTTTGATGTTTTAATTGTCTATGATATTAAGCGTCATACCCTTTTAATGACTAGGCCGTGTGCCAATCATTATTTGGACCTTCCGTTCAATCATCAAAATGTACAACTAGGTTCAACTTTGTTCATATTTATCTTCTTCTTAAGATGTTGGCTTATAGAATGCTAAAGATGTTTCCAATATCGCTTTTCTTTTTATCCATATTTTTCTTAAAAATGGGATGACTGGGCACTTTGAATAACAAGCCTAGTAGTCTCTAAGTGCTCGTATATATGTTTTAGATAATTACAAATATGATAAAAATTTTGATGTTTACATTGTGTGCTATATTAATCTTTATATGCTTACTACTACTAGGCAGTAATCCAATGACTACAATTGGGCCTTACCATTGATTTGTCAATGATGTGAGGTCCAGTCAAATTGAATTCTTTTATCATATTTGCCATTTCACGGGGTTGTTAACTTGCAACCTTTTTTAAGGGACTTCGAACATGATTCCAACCTGATGGCTAGTTTTCTAAGTTTGATAGTTGATAGTCTACCTAGACTTGTCCTTTAATATTAACCACATTTAGTGAACTACATTACACTGCTTAAACTAACATTAAATAATCTTGCGTTGCAAAAAGAACGGTAATTCCACCACAAAAAAAGGGACCTACTGTTGCAAGACAATGACCGCATCAGTTAAAGTAGTGCCTTCAATGACGTATTTTGAGAAAATTGCACTGAAGGCTCCATCCCTGGGTAGTCAATGATGTTTCAAAGCAAGATGTCACTAAAGGTCGGTCATCAATAATGCTTACAAGAAACCTTCCGTAAACTTCCTTCCTTCGGCCCCTTTATTGATGTTTTCTATGTAAACGTTAGTGAAGGTCTCCTATTCAGTGGCATGTTTGTTATAATAAAAATTATATCACTGAAGTCAATCTTCAATGACATTTCTATCACTAAAGATTATCGCTCTGGTGGGTGGTTACTGATATTCTTTATGAAAAAATACCAGTACAGGTCTCTTCAGTGATGTTTCTGGTAAGACATCAGTGAAGGTCCTTGAATTTTTTTAAGGGGAAGAAGGATCATTGGAGACAGTTTCAGAAAAACGTCAGAAGTTTCCTTCCCTAGTGGACCTTTAGTGATGTTTTTTTATGAAGACAAGTAAAAATACTCTGTCTGTGAGTTGTTAGTGATGTTTGTTGACGAAGCATCAGTAAAGATCCTTTCCTGGTGGATCTTTAGTGACATGTTTTTGGAAAATTTCATGAAGGACCTAACCTTCATTGACTATTTCTAACGAAATATCAGTAAAAGTCCCCTCCTTGGTGGACCTTTATTGACGTTTTTTATGGAATTGTCAGTAAAAGTCATCTTCCAAGTATGTCTTCGGTAAAGGTCCCTGCTGGAGGTGGGTTGGGGCAGTGTCTTTGGTGACATTTTGGGAAACGTCAGCACAAATCATCCACTAAGGTAAAGGTCCACAATTAGGCAGTTCTTTTAGTGATGTTTGGTAATGAAACATCAGTGAAAGTCCCCTCGCTGGTGGACTTTTTTTTTTGTGTTTTTTATTTGAGTAGCAAAAAGTTGAGCATTTTTTATCTTTACCCCTTTCCTTTTCTGCCTGAGCTGCTGATTGAGCAGCTATAAACCTGGGAGCCGTCTGCTGAGAAGAATGGCTCTGCAAATCCCTTTCTGTTTTCTTTTTTCAATGGAGGAAGCCTATAGTGTCGACAAAAGTCACAGCATAGCTCTATAATGATGACAGTCTTCGATGACAGGAAAGACCAAGCTAGTATAGGTACCAACATTTATTGACGTGAAATTCGTGTCAGTAAAAGGGAGGCAAGAAAACTGATATTCGGTGATGTTTTTTTCAAAGTTTATTGACAGTAGAACCGCGCCAGTAATATGGTCTTTGCTGACAGTTTGCATTTTGTTAGTGACGCATTTGTGACATAATTTTCTCTGAACATTCTGCAAAAACGTCAGTAAAGGTATTTTCTATCAGTTATCTTGTCTTTTCTGTGTAACCTACGCAACATTACTTTTGTTCTTTCATATCTTGTAAGTTTTCATGTCCTTATGACCTTATGCCATGTTAGTATTTTTTAGGTCCAGCTGTGCTAGCATTCAAGCCCTCATGAACATGAGCTTCTTCCAATGCAAATTGTATCTTACTGTGCTATATGTCATAGTTGTTGTTCAGTTTGTTTATTAGATAGCACCCTTCAGCGATAGTTATTAATAATCCAAATTATTGATCTCTTCAATCATTTTAATGTCTTCTCATCACACCCTTAAAAAAAACCATGGTTGTTAAGCAAACACAGATGAGGATGAATTACATGGGACTGTGAATGAGAAAGAGGAAAACGAAATGAAATGGAAGGAACGTAACTACATTTATCAATCTTGTTGTGTTTGGCCGTGGAATATGGTGCGCAAACATGTTAACTTTTTTAGAGCAAAAATTTGGTTTTTTAAGAATAAATGAAATATGAAAAGATAACTACATGTATCAATTTTGTTGTGTTTGGCCATGGAATAAGGTAAGCAAACATGTTAACCTTTTTAGAGCAAAAAATTGGTTTTTTAATTAAGAATAAATGAAATATGAATCTGCAAATAAGCCTTTTTTAAATCATCATCAGTGTAATGCAGGAGTATGTCCATCTGGTACAAGTAAAATTTATGTATTTTTTGTCCATATTTTGCTTCAGATATGAGAAATTTTCTCATCTATTTTTTTATAGTAGTGAAGGAATTTGGAGTATGTCAATCTGGTACAAATAAAAATTTATGTATTATTTGGCCATATTTTGCTTCAGATAAGGGCAATTATGCTGATCTATTTTTTATGGCAGT
This sequence comes from Nymphaea colorata, assembly GCF_008831285.2. Taxonomy (NCBI): domain Eukaryota; kingdom Viridiplantae; phylum Streptophyta; class Magnoliopsida; order Nymphaeales; family Nymphaeaceae; genus Nymphaea; species Nymphaea colorata. Next base: position 9,725,532 of record NC_045142.1, on the reverse strand, counting down.
GAAGGAATTTGATTTGGCGACTTTACCTGGTCATTCTTGAACACATATGGAAGCCTTCGGTGTGCAAGGCTTGTGCATGCAGGGGAGATGAAACGGAGAACATAAGATTCACTGTAAATTATCACTTGCATTACTAAGTTGTGATTATATGACCAATTAAAGAGTTGTGATGTATGAAAATGCTGCATTGTTGGTCCTCATTTCAATGAACGGTAAGTTCTTTTGTGGAAGTCTACATCTATTTCGTATAAATGCTTTTTCTTTCAATAAGTGCGTCAGGGTTTAAAAGTTGAATCTCCGAGGGTTGATCCTTTTGTCAATAAGAGCAAAAGAAATGCCATTTGTGGTGCAATTTTTGCTTCATGGTTTCTTTAATTTATGCACGCCAGTTATTGGGTCAACATTAAGGTGGTTTTGAAGCTTTAGGGCCATGGAGTTCAACCACACCCTGGGGCCAGGGCAGTGGGGGAGTCCGGGGCGGAGACAGAAATTTTTCATTGGCTGAATTAAAGTTTCTAAATTTTGACATGAGCCAAAATATCATTTTTCAAAATTTTTATATAGGATAAGTAAAATTTTCTAAAATTAAATTAAAAAAAAAATTGAGGTGGAGTCAGGGCCCATGTCTCCCTCAGTGAGTTGGCTGCTTACAAGGCAATGACCCGAGTCTGGTCTGGGCAGCGCCCAGCACAGGAAACTGGACCTAGGTCAAGTGGGCAAGGTCATCTATCCCTCTATCTGAGGCGCCAAGAGCCTGATATTGATTTTGGTCCGTCATCTTCCTTGTGTCCTTAACATATATTAGCAGCCTATATCCCCTGCAAAATTTTTGTAAAATAAAATTTTGATGTTGAAAATGTACTAGCAACCTTGAATAATTTTTTTACAAAAATCAGTAGGGATGTTCGCTTATATTTTCTGGTGTGGCCTTTCTTTGTTAGCACAACCATGCAGGGAATCTGCACTCTGTGCAGGTTTCCCTAGAGTGCAACTATCGTAGGGTTGTTCTACATGAGACTTTTGAAGTGCTGCTGAGACCTTTATTATCTTCCTGAGTTTTTCGGTTTTGTTCTTTCCCTATGGCCTGCTATGTGTGGTTTTAGGGTTTTTGTTATGATTTTCTGTTATATATATATATATATATATATATATATATATATATATAATACAATATGGTAGACTCCATTCGATTTGATCGATTGATATATATATTCAACAGTTCCAAAAGTTGTAAGAACACCCTTTTCAATTACTTTGTGCCAGTAAATAGAAAATAATTTCCTTTTCCTCCTGATTAGTTTCACAATAAATCTGTAGATAAACTTCTAAAGCACAAAACTCAAGGTTTATATGAAGCAGGTTCACCCTACACACTCCTAAAGAATTTGCTTGAAAGTAGACGGCACTTTCTAATAATGGAAAAAAATATACAAGCACACTTTCAATAACATGAATCTGTCTCAATGGATCAGCCACCAATATTAAAGTGGCAGAAATGGGGAAAAGAGAGATATATCTTCCAGACAAAAAAAAGTAGACAAAGGTTTCAACTTCTTATTCAATTTGAATTTATTTCTCTATTTATTATAAGTATCGACTGTATCGTATGAACCTTACAAGCATGTAATACAGTTTCACAGACAGCCTATCAATTTGCCTTCAGATAATGGGTGAAACCATTGGGAACCAGCAACAATGTAATTAATAATACAGAGGAGAGACCTTTGTACTCCCCAGTTCGCTATTTTCTCCCTTTTAACCCAGTAATTGTACATAAATATATCTCTAGTATATCAACTTGGCATAGGTTGATTATGCAAGAAGGATCTGAATAAGATATAAGCTTGCCGAGGGCGATGAAGTGGAACCTCGTGCCCAGCACCTCTGATAGTTACGAAGGTCAAGCCCTTGTACACCTGACTCCAACCACCGACCTGAGAGAGAAAGAGGGAGAGAGAGAAAGAGCTATAAAAGTGCAGAATTATGAAGATAGTTCAATGTGCTTTTACTTGTACGCAACTGACCTTCCCATTGTCATACCAAGGGTACCAGTTGGTGACAGTTGGAAGCTTCAAAGCATCTATTGAATATCTGGTTGCAGTCACGGGAACAACTGCATCTGCATCTCCACTGGGCAAATGCAGCAGGAACCAGAAATTTGCAGCACAATCAGATTTAAGGTCATAAAATGATCAGTCAACAGAAAAACTATAAAGCGGCCAACATACATCTCTTAGTACAATCCAAATCGCCCTTATCAACCATGCAAACTTTCCAAGTACTAGTCAAAGAAGAAAAGTAACTATTTAAATTTCATAAAAAACTAAAACCATTGTGGTCAGATAATCAATTTAAAAACATTCAGAAGGCCTGTAACAATCAACATAGGATGAGCCAACTTGATATTTTGGCACTATCATCACAAAGAAGAGATTTAGGGTTTTGGATCCCTCATTTTCTCAGGAAAGAATGAAACAAGTGAAGTCTCTAAAACAAGTGAAGTCGCTAAAAGGTTTCAAATCTTTCTTTTATATTGCTTGTTGCAACCAGAACCAGTATTGGGGTGTTTTCGCTTGAGCCAAATGAGACGAAAAGTGGAAGTAGAATCATAAGATTACTTGCTGTCACAAACATCACTATGTGATGTGAAATTAAACTAAGTTGCTTATTGGTAATAATCCATATGAACCAGAAGGATTACAATAAATTTCACCACTTAAGATGCATAATTCCAAGACTAGAAATTTAAAGTTGCCCACATTCGTGGGGCATCCTTTGCCCATGTCAAACAGCATACCAATCGTAATAGCCATTTTCCTTAGCTTGTGGCTCTTGATAATTCATAATTCTTACTTCACAGTGGCATGAACTTGTCCTTGCCTTTGGCTAACAAGAATGCAAAATCAACACTTGCCAACTTTCTTTTTATGGTGCCCCTCTGCTATAATGCGTACATGCTTTTGTTTAATTTCTGTGTGGTTTTGCATGCTTATTAATTGATAGACAGTGGAATTTGTATTCTCCTAGCTCTGGCCCATGTATCGTGTCTGAGTAGGGGTACTATCGCTCAAGCTTTGCATTTAATTGTGTAAATCAATCCTGTAACTAAATTTATTGCAGTAAGCATTTTACTATTGTTCTAATTTCAGCCATAAATTGCAAAATCTCTCATGTACTTCTGTTACAAACTGATGATCTCAAGATGCCTACTAAAATTTGATCTAAGAAGAAAATGAATCACTTTCAAGATTGCCAATATTTCACCTTCCCCGTAATGAAGATATCTATCAAAAGGCATGCATAATGATGATAAATCCTTGAGAATCATGTTAATTTGGGACTTTAGAGATATGCATAATGATGATAATCTGACTCATAACCTCTTCTTAGCACTACAATGTGTTGTAGAAGTTCAAAAAGGGGAAATGGAAAAAAGCAGTGGCCCAGGGAAGGGGTAAGGATCAAGAGAGAAAAACGAAAGACGTTGCCCATGAGCAAATGGATGGAGTGTGTGTGTTTGATCCTAACAACTTCCAACTGTAGCCTGACTACTGTTGCATCCCTATCTTCTTCCCTTCTATTAAAAAATGTCTAGATTTTCATGACGAAGGAGAAACAGAGAAATAGAATGAGAAGACAGGGCCATCAGGATCTGAATTTCCCATCATATATACATACATATGTATGTCTGTGTGCGTACATGCGCACGCGCATATGTGTGTGTGTGTGTATATATATATATATATATATATATACACTGGATGCTTTGAATCAGAGGGGCTTCTTTTTATGAATTATTCAACATTTTAAGAATTTGTGACATTTTGATTTTTAAAAGTGTAATCTTATGAAGCTAATAAATGTACATAGCAAATAAAGAACATAAACATAATTTACTATATATTGAATACAATATTTTGGGATTTTATTTCCTCATTAATTTGAAAAGCTGCCTGAAATTCAACATTTTTGTCATTTTAGTTGTTCAAAAAAGTGAAGTAATTCAAGTTACATATTGTAGGCACCATGAAGGCAATATAAAGCCACGAGGATACACAATGGCATTGCGTCCTTTGTTCTATGTGCTGGGCACTGTCAATCTGTCACTAAAATGAGGAGGAGGGAGAGTAACCAAAATATGATTCCAGAAAGGAGCTTCTTCTTCAATTATTCAAATGTTCAACAAAATCAAAGATTCAAAAGAAGACCTGAACCCAAATGACTTCTGAACTCATTTTGGAAAAATTATACCTACAATCCATTTTGTCTATATATATATATATATATATATATATATATATATATATATATATATATATATATATAATTATATACTGAGAAATTTTTAAAAAACAAAAACTACATGACAAGGGAGGTTAGAACATGTGTTTGACTAAGTAAATACAATAACAGTCAGAAATGTCAACAAGACAACATATGTTTTTCCCAGATAAAGAATGGCTCTAATCTTCAGAGGATTGAAAATTGTGAATGCAACTGTTGGTAAATGGGATAATGGTTCCTTTTAGTTGAGCAGTGAGCCTAGTCATACCAACGATGTTGAGCAAATTATACCAAAGAACAATTTAAAGTCCTACATCCTTATTCCCCACCTCCATCAACTGTGTGTAGGACAGTAGGTATATATAAAGACATAAACATACTAGAGAAAAATGTAGTTAGCTTTGACCTGGACATGAATTAGTGTCCAATTTAATAGATTTTCCTTTATGGAGTTTCAAAAAAGAAAAGATGCAAGTGTTATAATGAGATGCATTTTTAAGTGCAAGTCTATCCACCAATATGTTATTATTGATAATGCAATCTTATGATGAATGGTAAGGGTCCCCGAAAATCACCATATGTAGTAAAGGAGCAACAGAAAGCAAATTAGACATAAATCACCTGAAAACCCATATCCGGAGGCCACCTGCTAGAAGCTCCTGATATATAGGAAGCATTGATTTAGGGGAGTCCTGCCAGGAGCCAGTAAGAGTATCACTGCACAGGAAGAACCATCGGTCAATAAGAAAAATCGAAGCTGACTAGAATACCCTGTACTTAATAAACATAATTTTGGAAGGCTTCAAGTAAATCCAGACACCTGCATGATGTCCAAGGGTAGGGAATTCCGGTTATATTGGCATGCATTGCCTTCTGTACATCTGGACTATTGAAGTATATCTTGGAATATCGCTCTGTGCAAGGATCATATGCTCTAGACAACCATGGCTGTTATAGAACAAACTTAAAAATGTTAGCTCATCCGCCATAAAAAACTTAGAATCTTAACAGAAGAAACGCCTCCGTAGTTGCCTGATGCCACATTGTTCAAAGGGAATAAATTTGCATCCATGGTCATTAGTATAGGCTTTCTGACAGCTTCAACAAAAATCTATTTCGGTAGAACATATCTTTTTCTTTTTCCTGGAGAAAGTTTATGAGGTCCTAAGTACCAGATAAATCCAAAATTAAAGTTCTCAGAAATAGTGCTCAAAATCATATGATGATAATGATATCCTCAATAAGTTCCTATTTTGCTATGAAAATATTCGCCCTTTTTGGGTCAGAAGCATTCAGAGGCAGGAGTTTGTGAGATCACAGGATCTGATTGCACTTCCAAGTAGGTATAGTGAATAATTAGTGTTGAAATTAGAAAGTTTGGTTTTAAATGTGGTAGTTATTTGACTATTTAAAAGTTAGGGTTCCTTTTTGTCTTTTTACTATTTTATTTGTCCTCCTCTTGTAACTGCCTCAGCCGTGCCCTAATCTCCCTTTAAGCAGAGATTAGAGCACGAGATGAAATATACTTTTTCCGTCTCTCTCTCTCTCTCGTTCTCCCCTTCTTCATCACGTAACATGGTATCAGAGCCTCCGCTGGCGTGATCGACTCAAGTTTGCTGGCGTGATCCTCTCGTCACTTTTTTCGAGTCTCAGTCTTACTTTAGTCATACTTCTGCATCATCTGAAGTACCATGTCCTATCCCTTTACCTATCCCTCCTGTCCCGTTGCAATCCTTTCCATTTCCTACTCTAACTATGAATAGGTTTCAGTATCCTCCATTGGTCTATACTCGGCGACGGGACCCTTCTCATGCTCAACCATCAGACTCTTCTCAAGATGTGAGCTCCACTGAAGTAAGAATACCTGATGTTGTTCTTTTAGATGACTTGCCTATAGCCCTGCGCAAACGCAAGAGACAGTGTACCATGCATGCATCCTATCTCTCACTTTGTTTCCACTGCCCATCTTGATGATCACTTACAACAGTTTCTGAAGGCTATGGCAGTTCATACTGCCCCAACTTGTCATCAACAGGCCTTACTAGATTGTAAATGGCGAACAGCTATGCAAGATGAGATGGATGCTCTCGTACAGCGTGGTACCTGGGAGTTGGTTGATCCACCTAAAGATTGTGACATCGTTGATTCCAAATGGGTATTTACAGTCAAATATAATTCAGATGGGTCATTAGAGCGATACAAGGCTCAATTAGTGGCTAAAGGTTACACTCAGACATACGGGGTTGACTTCTTTGAGACGTTCTCTCCAGTGGCACGATTGGGCACTATTCGCCTTATTATTTCTGTTGCGGTACACTCTGATTAGCCTATGTATCAGCTTGATGTGAAGAATGCTTTTCTGTATGGTGATCTTGAGGAGACTGTATATATGCAGCAACCACCAGGGTTCGAAAAACAGGGGGAGTGTAGGAAAGTGTGTAGGTTGAAGAAGGCTATCTATGGACTTAAACAAAGTCCCAGGGCATGGTTCGACAAATTATCAGAGGTGGTTTCACAATGTGGATTTGAACGATCTCCTTTGGATCATTCCCTATTCATCAAGAAGACTTCCATAGGTATAGTTGTCATGATAGTTTATGTTGATGACATTATCTTGACAGGTGATTGTGGTCGAGAAATATTTGCTACAAAGGTTTTTCTTCAAAAACATTTTGTCACGAAGGATCTTGGTCACTTGAGATATTTTCTTGGGATTGAAGTTGTGGAAAACAAAGAAGGTGTAGCATTGTCTCAAAGGAAGTATGTCCTTGATTTACTGCAGGACACAGGGATGCTAGGGACCAAGCCCGCTAATCTCCCTATGAATCCACGTATTCACCTTCATGATGATCAATCAGAACTAGTAGATTCCCGATCTTACAGGTCTCTCATTGGAAAACTACTTTATGTTACTGTAACAAGGCCAGACATAAGCTTTGCTGTTGGAAAATTAAGCCAGTTCATAGAAAAGCCTAGAAAAGTCCACTGGGATGCGGCGTTGATGGTGTTGAAATACCTAAAATCATCCCCAGGCAGAGGCCTCTTCTTTAAGAAAGGTGAATCTCTTGATATTGTTGCTTACAGTGATGATGACTATGCAGGGTCTGTTGATGATAGAAGGTCCACAACTGGCTTTTGTGTCTTTGTTGGGGGTAATCTCATATCATGAAGAAGCAAGAAACAAAATGTAGTCTCTAGATCAAGTGCAGAATCTGAATATAGAGCAATGGCTCAAACGGCGACTGAGATTACGTGGGTTAAATCTATGCTAACGAATATGAGTATTCATGTTCCTCTTCCTATGAAAATGTATTGTGATAACAAGGCGGCCACTTATATTGCAAACAATCCAATATTTCATGAAAGAACTAAGCACATTGAGGTGGATTGTCATTATATTCGTGATCTTATAAAAGAAGGTGTGGTGTCTACAGTTCATGTAGCTTCTGAAGACCGAGCAACAGATATGTTTACTAAAGCTCTTCCGATTGGTGATTTCTCTAGATGTTGTGACAAGCTGAGCATGATTGATATCTATGCTCCAGCTTGAGGGGGAGTGTTGAAATTAGAAAGTTTGGTTTTAAATGTGGTAGTTATTTGACTATTTAAAAGTTAGGGTTCCTTTTTGTCTTTTTACTATTTTATTTGTTCTTCTCTTGTAACTGCCTCAGCCGTGCCCTAATCTCCCTTTAAGTAGAGATTAGAGCACGAGATGAAATATACTTTTTCCGTCTCTCTCTCTCTCTCTCGTTCTCCCCTTCTTCATCACGTAACAATTAGAGCAGCTCATTGTTCAACTTGGTTTAGCCTCTCAAAAAACTCATTAGAAGAGAATAATGGGCATAAGCTCGTCACAGCTGCAAACAAGCGGGGTACGAATACGATGTGATTATCTCAACTGCCCCATATAGGTTCATTTATGAATATTTTTATATGTTTTAATAAGTTGATATCATATTTACTATATATATTTTATTTATTATATTTTATTTTACTTTATTCTTAATATCAAACTAAATGTTCTTGTTTTATACCATCAGTCTCATGCTTGACACATGCACATGCCTCATCTCGACACAAGCCATAAGCGAAGCTATAGCTGGCTTGTGGGTGAATGAGATGGGCCCAAATAAGAAGTGTTCAATGTGTTGAGCATGTTTGCCCCCGGAAAAATCTTCCAACCATCCGCAGTTAAAAGAAGCTCTACAATGACTTGTCAGCAGTGCACTAATTTGACAGTCGACTGACATAGTCAGATTCATGGAGACATTAGGATCAACAACATAAAAGTCAGCTTCACTTTACTATGAATGAAGAGGACAGCGCATAGTAGTCCCTAGTACACTACTTCTATTTCAGAGGCCTATTTTCCTTATGAGCAAACATGCACAAGCATCTTCATCTAAACAATTGTTTATACAAAATTAGTCACTGAAAGTTCATGATCAATAAGCACATCCAGAAAAGTGATTGTATTAAATATAAATTTCACTAGAAAGTGCAATGCTGACTAAAATGTAAGAATAATGATATTATAAAATTGAAAAGAACAACTCATTACTCGACTCTACCATATAGACCATTTTCACCCCTACTCTACTTTCTAGGCTTATGGCCATTGAGGAATTCATCTCTGCTTTACTTAACCATTCCAAAGTAGGCTTTTGGGGTCGGATGTGCTTAGAAGAAGTCAGCATGTTTTCTATTCTAATGAAAAAACATAGTATCTTTAAAAAGAAAGGAGAGGAATGACTTGCATAAGAAGGCATACAAGTAATTTATAGGCAACATAAAGCAATTACTGTGACTATGCCGTTGACCATGGTGAAAGTGAGAGGGAAGAACTTGACTGAAAAGTGAAATGTGATTGTTGGAACTGCCAATCACAATTTGGATTTTTAATTGCCTACAACTCAGAGACGAATCTTCACCAAAAAAGTGCCCCATTTGGAAATATCATGGCATGCTTTTTAAAATCAAAATATAGACATTTTTATTTTGACATCTACAGATAAAGGGAGATAATAAAACATTATTGGATACCAAATTTATACCAAATGACTTTGGCAAAGTGGATATCTCCTTCACAAGGAATGTTAGAAATGAAGTAAACAGAACTAAATAGATAACAATCTTTAAAAGGAAACCTGTTTAGTTTCTAGCACTGAAATCTTAAGTAACCAGAAATGTTGACTAGGAAGCAAAAGATTCCATGTGGCTGTATAGATCGTTAGTGTAACTTGAAGGCTCCAATTGCAAAGATGTCAGAGATGATAAGAAAACTAAACGGACTAGGGAAACAGCACATAGGTGTGTCCAATATAAGAAGTTTATTAGGCGAGCGTAGGATTCAAACAGAACCGGCAACAGAAAACTCACGTAGTGGGCCTTAAGTGATTTCCGGCGAGACCCTGTTTTATTGCAGGAAGGGGTAAAAATACTATAGGCGTCAATATTTCCTTCCTCTTTGTCAGCAAGGTCCATAGCTTTATTGCATTCGACCGAAGGGTGTTGAGAAGAGTCGAAGAGGCAAGCTGCTCTAAGGTAATGATATGTGGAATCTGAAATCAAACCATGATTCCACCAGTACTCAAAAGTGCCCACGTAATCATGGTAGTCATCTGTAACAGCATTTCCTACCTGAAATACAACTTTAATAATGAGAGTCTCCACCTGATACCTCATCAAGAATATGAAAACGCAACAAAGCACCTATTTTTACCATGAAACCTTTGAGGTTGATAACAGGATTCTGCACACCCTGATTCCTTTTGAATACGAGGTGAGCTAACTGTGGAACATAATGCCCTGAGATTGATATAAAAGAAAAAAGGCCACGTTACATTGAGTTTAGCTTGTCAGTTTCTTAAAGACACTATTTCAAAGATAAGACATGAATGAATCACAATAGCTCCATAAAGGATGAAAACGGCTGCTCGCGAACTCTTATTACCTGCATAACTTTCACCGGAAATATAGAAGTCCCTGTGTTTGTATTGAGGAAATCTTTCCAACCAGTTAATAAGAAACACATATGCATCTTCAGCTACAGGTTTGAAACGAATTAAAGTTATCGTCTGAATGTACAAGAATGGGCACTGCCCTGCACTTGTAAATGAATTCACAAAGCAAACACCTGTTCTTTGGTCTCCGGTGTCGTATAGATTTGATGAAGTATTTGTGTAAGAGAAGCCCACGCCTGCTGGCGACTCCAAGAACAGCATATTTGCCACTATATGTCCACGGATTTTCTATAAATCATCCGTCAATCAAGACAAGAACAATTATCAGATTTTCCCAAACCATACTTACAGTTGTTCCATGCGTATTTATTCAAGAAGAGTGTTCTCCCATCAGGGTGAATATGAAAAGGCCCCAACTCTTCCGCAGCTCCATAGGCGATTGAAGAACATCCCGGCCCTCCGTTCAGCCATAGCACAAGCGGCCTTGAGCTTGAATAAGTAGGGGACTCAGTAAGCCAGTAAAAGAGTGCCCTTCCCGCCTCTTCATTAACAGTAACATAACCGGAGAACTGAGAGAAGCCAACACCTTGTGGTTGTCCAGGCAACTCGAATATCCTATCTCTTTCTTGCCCCTCCAAGTTCTGACACTCCACTTTTATTAAGATGATGGCCAAAAAACACGCAACCAATACCGCATTTCTTTTCATTTCTTCTTCCCTGTTTAAACGAACAACCAAGGGTTCAGTTTATCGTCCACGAACAAGTACACAGGCTCATCTTCAATATTAAAAAAGAATGGTGCAAACAAGAACTAAACCTGCTCCAGTTAAAAAGCAGTCAAAAGAACCAGCTTGAATTGCGTGTTGGAAAGCATCATTTCAACTGTTTGGCTGCCATGAGCGCATCAACGCACGCGTGCCCATACACGAAATATGCAATGTTCCAATATTTCCGTTATCTAATGGACAAAAAGGCCTCTACAGTCCAAAAGATGGGTCCTGTGGAATGAAGAATTGGAATACTAGGAAGGGGCTCAGTTTCCGCAGATATCACCAAAAGGTCTATCTTCCTAAGCAGGTACCTTTCGGTGGATAAGATCAATCTAAAAGGTTCAAGCATAACATAACGACCGTCACTGGAGATTGATAATTGAAAATGGGAGAAGGGGAAATGCAGCTACCAGCGGTCTACCCCTGATGTACTCTATCTTGAGACCTCAATAGATTATGAAATCAGAAATATGTAAAAGTATGTTTTTGCTGCATCTATGACTGCTGTAATAATTATACCTTTTCCTTGTTTACATGTCAATTTATTCAGGTACTACGGAGTTTATCTCCTTCTTCTGGGTTGTTGACTATTCCATTGCTAAATACTAGAGATTAATATTTTATATTTTTGGCAATCTGCTCCAACTGTATTTGATGCTCTAAGCCTTGGATGGTTTTACTGTAAATCTTATTCTTTGGTATTCTATAAAGGTTCCATTATGGAGTATATGTTCTGACGTTGGGTTGCAGTAATCATACAGAAAAACGTCTCTATTTATCTCAAAATTCGTTTCCTGATATTTAATTTCCTTTCCACTTCACACCAACTTCAAATCCCATCGCCTATTCCTGAGACTTTGAGTTTTGATAACTTCTGGAGACATCGAATGAGAGCCACTGAGCCGTGACTCTGGATTTTGTTAACATTTTGGGACATCAAATGAGAGCCATCCAAGGATGGATGGCCTCCTTTTCACAGCTTTTTATATTTTATTAATAGTTTTTGAGATTGTGTGAGGAAAATAGAATCCTTCCCCCTCCCCACCCACCCTCCCTTCCCCACCGCCCGCCGGCAGCCTTTCCCCGCGTTCGACGACCCATCATCGGCGATGGGAAAAGGAAACCCCCTTCTCACGTACATTATTGACCTTGAAGCCATGTATAGATGAATGAGAAAATGGGCCGCATGCATTATTGGCGTTGAAGATACCTATGGCTATGGCTAAGCCATGGCATCGATTCCGACACCGGGAAGCAGCAACCAGGATAACAAGGGGATACCATGCAACTCTATAGTCGAAGCAAGCTGATGCTGAACAAGAAGAGGGAAGCCCATAGAAGACTGTTTGGATTGCTCCAGATTTGCTCTCTCAGGGGATCCCGATAAACGCCCGATATATCAAAGATGTGAAACTTTTTTACTTGACTTTTAGTCAAAGCTCTACACCGAACGGAAAATCCGCGACAGGTTCAAGATACAGCGGAATTTCCATGCTCTATTTAAATTTTCTCTAGTTGCCTTTAGATCTTTCTGTAACCACTCCGAAAGAACAGTTGTCTACAGCCAGATCTTCTCTGGCTGAGAAATCCCCAGAAACAAATCCGTGTGGGCCTCAGACTTTCACAGTAAACTGGGATGAGTTCCAAAATTAATCTAAGGAAGTATAATAGACACCAATGCCACTGACGGGTTTTACCGCGTCTCCGGTTGGCAGTTCCTAAAAACATACACACCCCACACAAACAAAAGCATACAGGAGAACGATACTCAAATTATTGTAGTTGTCGGCTGAGGGTGATGTATTTATTCACGTAAATAAGCATTAATCAAATACAAAATCATAAACATGGAGAACGCTTAATTTTTCAAAATTTTTACAGGCGTCTTTCTAAAATTTTAGTATGTAAATTTTAGTTTTTTTAAATATTAAAGGGGGAAGACTAAAAATACTGAAAATCCAAGACTTCCCCACAAGAATTTATGCGTTTAAACTGAATGTCAGGACTTACTTTTCAAAGATTGTGAAGCCAAGCCAAGTGGGAAATAATAGAATTTCTTGAAGAGATACCACTCTGGTATAGAACTGTTTTACTTCCTTTAATGCGGATTTCTTAAATCGCACCTGTTAGGTCCAAAATAATGAAAAGGGACCTTGTCTTGGCATCCAAATCAAATCTTCTAAACCAATTGGTTTCAAAAGATCTAAGGTGACTTTTAGCAGACTAATAAACCTTAATAAAATGTTTGAGAAGGAAAACATTGTGTTACATTTTTTGTCTTAGAGAAGATGATATGATTATAGATGATGATAGATTTATTCTTAAATCCGAAAATCAAACAACGAACATAAACATTTTATATATGAAATAAAGACATAACATACTCAAAGTGTGTTTTAGAAGCATATTTTGGTAAACGTAATGCTCTTTTTAACAATAATCGAAATACTAAAACATGATAAGGTCGAGACTTGTTTGCAGTTTTTCAATTGATACAGTTTACAATTTCCTTTCTATGGTCCACAAAACGCACTTATTTTGCTTTCTTGTAGTTAGCAAAAGAGAGTCATGCAGAAGAACTTTTGATCGTAACTACTTAATATTCTAAAATAATGATAAACATGCACCTTATCAAGGCAATTGAAACCAGTTTTGACGCTAAAACTTCTAAATTTAGCATTATCTGGACGAGCATTTACATCTTCATTCACTTGGACTCGATTAACCTTGTCGCGCAAGAAAGTTGAGCCAATTTTTACGACCAAATGAGATTCAAAGTCCAAAAATGCATGAATGAGATTCAAAGCGAAGGCAAGACATCTCGCAAATAAGGTGGGGAAACGCGCGGTGGTTTTGGGTGAAAATGGAGGGAGGCGAGCCAGTCACTTCCAGCATCGGCGGCGCCGCCGCGGGGCATGGGCTCGTCCAGAGCCCGTCGACGGCCACGGTGGCCGTGTCACCGGTGTGGCCTTAATCGTGAACAACAACCGGACCAAGGAGCTATATCTATCTATACAGGGATTATCATAATCGGATATGTGGCTCGATCGGCTTCAAGCAAGGAGAATGTACTCACCGTCGGCCACCGGAAGCAAAGCACCAGGGAAGTGGATCACGGAAAGCAACGCCGGCGGGAAATCGGCGTCGACGAACTGATCAAAGAACTCTTCAGGATCTGGTGAACTGCCATTCTTCCGCGCCTCTCTTTCACCGAAGCGGCCGCGGCAGTGAAGGGGAAGCGAAATCAAGTGGCGGCTGTCCGCGATGCCGAGGACCCAAATTTGTACCCGTCGCGTCCGGAGACTGCTGGAGGTAAGTCGATGGTGACGTCGATGGACTGATCAGCAGCGCAGCCGACTGCAGCTCCAATCTAGAGGCCTCCCTGCCTCCATCCCCGGTGCTGAGGTGAGGAGGCCCCATGGCCCATACATCTCCCCATGGCCTTGCTTTAACCGCCCGGCAGCAAGGCTTAGCTAGGTCCTGATAAAAAGCACGCACACCATCTGTTTGAGCAATATCGGGAGAGAGGGACACTTCCAGATTTACCATGACGAAGGAGCCCACATTTGGCAATGACCGATGAGTCGGGGCTCTTACCAGGCGGAGAACAGTATGTCCATTAATTAGTGTCGCGCATTTTACTGCTTGCAGTCAACGAGTACTGCTGAATCGAACTGACAATCTGATTTTGATCGACTTTTTCGTGGGAAGAAGATTCATAGCAAAGACAAAAAAAAAAAAAAAACTAGTAGCGCTGCATGGTCAGGGTGTGCTGGTGGAGTTTAGATGCTGGAGCTAGGGCTGCACACGAGCCTAGTCGAGCTCGAGCTTGCCCAGCTCGAGCTCGACTCGACTCAACGAGCTCGAACTCGAGTCGAGCTACCTAACACAAGCTCGAGCTCGACTCGATTAAATAAAGTCGAGCTCGAGCTCGACTCGATTAACTCGATTAGCTCGTCTAAATAAAATATGATCCTTCTTTTTAAAATATCTAGTAAATTTCATGACGTGGGATGAAATTTGTTTACTCGTCGAGTATAAACGAGTCGAGTCGAGTATAAACGAGTCGAGTTCTTAAAACTCGAACTCGACTCGTTTACTCATTCGAGTTTCATTGTAAGCTCGAACTCGACTCGTTTATAAACGAGTCGAGCTCGAGCCGAGTTTAACCGGGCGAGTTCGAGTCGAGCCCGAGCTGGCTCGACTCGTTGTGCAGCCCTAGCTGGAGCCACATGGTCATGACATTGCTGCCTCCGTCCAGTAGCATAAGACCATCCGCTTCCTCCCTTTCTTTTTTCTTGTTTTTTGTTTTGTATTTGTGTTGAAAGGGCATAATAAAGCACTCCCAAAGTGACTCCTCCATTCAGATGGCGTTGATATGTGATAATTTAAACAAAGCATAGGCGCCTCTGATATCTGAATAAGTGATTAGTTGTTGCTGTTGGAATCCATGAGGGGTTAGCCTAGTGGGTAGAGAGGGTCAGATTGTTCTTTTGTTTTGAATCTTCAAAACGCCAACTCCTTACTACAAAAATAGCATGAGTATGCAAGTTGATCATAATATGATGTTTTATTCAAAAAGCAAGCTTATACTTTGGAGATAGGGGAAAGAACGAGGGTTTGAATTTTTTATTGAGTGGTAGGATGAAACACTTTCTTGTTTTTGCTTTGGGGATAGTTATGGCTAGAACAACCTTAAAACCATCCTTTAAAAAAAAAAAAAAAAAGGGAACCTAAACTAAGCTAGCATTTCATATTCATCATACATTAAAAATAACAAAAATGTCCTTAAAATTTTAATGGGATAAAAAAATATGTTCAAGTTTTGACTTCTTTCAGTTAGTGTCTCGAACTATGTAAAAAATGAAGGAGATCAACTTAAGCAAGTTTTATGTTACTCAATTAAGCGTATTGGGCAGTAAGGTAGTCTGTCTTTTCTAAAGACTCAGCTTTGAGAGTTGGAGTGGTCATTGTCAGGTTCCAGTGCGCTAAAGGTCCTGAAACATGTTATGTGGAAACCCATAAAAACAACCACAATAAAACTAGTGTCATATCTCAGGATGGTGGAATGAAAAAAAAAAAAAAATGTCCACCATTTCTCCCCAAATCGATAATCAAACTTGCTTTAACAACTGCAAGAATGAATTACTAAGAAATGAAATGAGGAGGTGGATGCTAACATAACACGCATGGCGCTGCATATTGAATGACTGAAAAGCGTGTGCTGAACAAAGCCAATATTTTGGCAGATGGCTATTTATTTTACTTGTTGCTTTTGTTCAAAGCTTTGACAAAAGCCAGGCTAGCATTTTGTGGGAGGGGGGGACCACGTCTCGGGAAGCGCCCACATGGTGACCTCGCTTTTCCTTTGAGGTTCAGGAAGTAGCCATTTATTGCACTCACATGGCCTTGGCAGGAAGGGGCAAAAGTCACCCATGCGCGTCCACTGCGACCAGAGAGATGGAGAGTAACATGACTCTGCTTAAGCGACAGAGAGAGTTTTGGCAATGGATGTTAATATGACATGTTTACTTTGAAAGCGTGTTTGGATGACACCTTTAATCGGATATTTTTGCGCATAAATTCATGTTTTGCATCTAAAACCTGGATTAACGCTTGCTTATGTGACAGTCAAATTTGAGTTTCAGAAAAAAAAAAAAAAAAACAAAAACTCAAATTTCATAAAATGACATTTTTGAAAATTTGCGAAAAACTCAAGTTTTGCAAATTAGGGTTTAGAAACTGATTAGAAAACCAAGTTTGAACAAAATATGATGTTTTCTGATGGTGTCACGAGCGTTGTTCAAGGGTTCGTTTGTACCCATGAGTTGGTTGGGTTGGAACTTTGGCGTTCGTATATTGGTTGCTAAAGTGGGGAATGGAGCCTTACCTAAATCCTCCTATCTGCAAACCCGATAAGCACAAATTGGTTTTCCTTCCTTTATGGGCCGGAGTGCCATGTTACTTTCTGGTCTCGGCTTAATGGTAGCCTAGTAGATGGCATGCATGATCTCATTTGCACCCTTTAGTTTATGTCATCTTGTTTTTCCATATTTCTATGTGACATTCTTTTAGGGGGCGTTTGATACACTGGGAAGAATTTAACGTGGTAAATTTTTCTGAAAAATTTTTCTGAAAAAAAAAAACATGATGAAATTTAACCCTCTTTCGATTTGAGGTCATGTTTGATGAACTGGAAGAATTTAACTTGGTATTTTTAACCCTGTTTGTTTGATGCCCATGAAGAATTTAACCTAATTGAGGGAGCTTCACTCTAAAATTTGTGTAAAATCGTAGAAGTTTCCAAAAATTACCAAATTTGGTCATGAGCAAGCCAACATTGTCAGGAGTAGACGCCCCAAATTTGAGGCAAATCCGAGCAGTCTAAGGCCAACTCATTGAGCCTTGAAGATTCGGTTCACTTGTCGCCTGTGGAGAGACTCAGTCCTGGAACACCGTGGATTTCCGGCTGTCGCATCCAGATTCGCCATCCATTGTCCGATCATCCTAAAATTTGGTGGAGAGGATAGTATTGATGTCACGGATCGAATGGCACCGGAATCAGTTTGATCCAATGGTCTGATCGCCGGCAAAGTCGCCGGAAACACAGACTGGTCGGCGGAATAGTAGGGCAGAAGCTGTTACGACTTTCGGAGGCCGTAACTCGCGCTATACTAGGCCGATCATCGGGATTTCACCTCCCTTGGAAAGATCTCTTCGAGAGGAATCTATCGACACCCAAAGCCCTAAAAAGTTAACTACGATTGAACTATCGATCGTAGCTAAAACAATCTCAGGCTTAGTTAGGCCTATTCACGCCTGAACCGAGCGATTGAAGCTTTGATCGTCGAAAAAAGGGAGAAAGTGAGGAAGGGAGATGCCTCCGAACCTGCGAGCGAGAAGCCGTTTGCTGTGCGATGGTGATTAGGCCACCTACTAGGGCACTGATTTGGGAGAAGATGAGGGCAGCAGAGAGAAAGGGGGAAAGATCACCGGCAGAGACGTGGAGCGGCGACCGTCAGTGCGACGACGGCGGACTGGTGACGGTGGGAGCGGCCAAAGACAGTGAGCGAGGAGGAGCTGCTGGCGGAGGGAGGAAATCGAGCCGGTGAAATTTCACCCGCTCACGTTACGCGTTAAACGGGGTGAATTTCACCCCGTTTGACGCATGTTTAGGTCGGGCGGGTGGAATTCCACCCGCCCGTATGGTTTTTTCTGAAAAAACGAAATTCACCCGGGCAATCAAACGCCCCCTTATGGAAGATTTTTTTTTTGTCAATTTTAAATGGCTACTTACGTTATATACAGCTATGTCCGTTAATTCACTTTTTAATTATGTCACATGTTTTTCTTTTTTATGATATTTTTTTGAGTGAGCAAGAGATTCATTCTTATGATCGAGAATGAAGCTTGAAGGCCTCACCATTTCCCTATATTTGGGGTTTTGAAGCCCTTCAAGTTGAATGCGGTCTCATGGTCGTCAGTCCTTGAAGTCCATCGGTAAGTTTCTTAACGCGTAGTGTTTGGTTGTGTACGGGGGTGCACGTGGGTTATGGCTAATTCTCACAATTGAAGCATATGCTGTATCCACAACTACGTAGAGTCACATGGGAGTAAGCAAGTAAAAGTTCATCATCGAGTGGGGTGATAGTCGGCTACCTTGTTTAATGACATATAGTTGGTAACTAGTTTTTACTAAAGACTTCCTTCAAAGGGAAGTCTTCCCCACCCAAATTTCGTATAGAGGTAGATATGTACTTGAAGAAATGAAAGGATTCTGATACGGCCTTGTAGCCATGACTTGCTAATGGTATACTGCAGGATAATTTTAGGTAATGGTTGAACGAGTGCCTAGTATTCCTAGTTTAGTTCATGGTTCTAAAAAATTAAAGAATGCTTTGGCTACATTAAGATTGATCAAATGCTGACCCCTAAAAAATGTGGAATGCTTGTGTTCATGAGAATCCAATTAAAGACTTGCTTTTAGAAAGAACACTTTACCATTTCAGTTTTTTGCTTTAATTATTGATTCCCGTGGCCCATGTTAGGTGGAGGGCTGCTAGGCAATAGAAGAGATTATCCATGCAGTGAATTGTTCAATAAATACGACAAATAATACATTGGTGGGGGATGGATGTAGATCTAGTGGCTGGTCCCGGTCGAAGATGGTAAACACGGCCGGCCAAGGACAGTGGTTTCTTGGTATTCAATTGGCAACAGCTGGAATTCGGATTCGTCAAATTACTAAAAAAAAAAAATAATATTAGTAAAAGTAATCGGGATAAAGTTTTCTTATCAAAATCTAAATTTAGAAAAGATTTACCTGATTAGCTGTAAATTATAATCTTACGTTCATCACGTTTAGATATTCTTCATCCGAATTCAGTTATTAGTAGGGGTGAACAACACTCATGCGCGACTGGTTAAAACTCGGCTCGCGAATGAGTTCAAATCCAGTCATTTGCTTAACGAGTCTATTAGTAGACTCGTTCAAATAATCAAATTGAGTTCGAGCTCAACACGTAACTGTTAAGTCGAGCTCAAGCCTTAATCGAATTTGACGAGCCTTAATCAAATCAATATATTCAAAGAGTTTGCGAGTTTGTCGAACCTTAATCAAGTCGAGTTTCAATTCGTAACAATGAATATCAATTCTATTCAAATGAATTTGTCGAACCTTAATCGAGTTGAGCTCGAGTTCAACACATAATAATGAATATCAATTTTATCAAACGAGTTTGTCGAGCTTTAATCAAGTCGACATCGAACTCAACACGTAACTACCAGTCGAGCTCGAGCTGCTTCTATCGAGTTATTTTTGAGTTGGAACCGAGTGAAACTTGAGGTTTCATTAGTCGAGCCGCTTCAGCTAACTGAACTCGGGGTGATGATTTCTCGGTAACTTGTGGCAGCGGGCGGTGATTGTGATGGCGTTTGATGGACTGTTTTTTCTTTACCCAAGTGAGAAGGGGGGCAGAAAGTGAAACGCTTGTGGTGGCTTCAGTGTCATTAATGATGATCATGATGATGATGTTACGATTCGATGGTCATGCATCATCGAAGACCGTTACACATGACAGCTGACAGCAAGAACCGTCGATGACAGAGAGGAAGTAATTAAGCCGAGTTTTGTCGTGCTCCTTTCTTAAGAGCTTTGGTCGTATATATTATTTCTACCAACTAATTATTACCTTTCCTACAGTTTCTATTAAAAATGCACCTGAGTGTCAATAGCTAGAAAGTTCCAGCAGTTATGATACTTTGGAGATTTTTTTTAAAATGTATTTTTTAGTATTTTATTTTATAATTTTTTTGTCCTTATAAAAATTACAAGATTCCTCCTTTTAGTGATCAGGGGTACTTTAGTTATTATATACAAATTTTTTGTGCAAAGATGCGTATAAACAGCTTGAGAACGAAGCACATGCTATATATTTACATCAACTAATTATTACCTTTCTACTACTATTTCTATTAAAAACGCACCTTAGAGTTTTTTCCACTGTTATTTAGAAAGATGTAGTAGTTGCTCTCCTTCGGGGCCGCAATTGAGGGGATCCTGGAAAATGGTTTCAGATTGACCATAAACAAAGAAGTGAGAGTGAGTTGTGTGCAAGCAACAGAAAAAAGAAGGTACAGGTTATGATATTTTGGAGATTTTTTTTAAAAAAGAAATGTTTTTTTAATATTTTGTTTTTTAGTACCTTTTTTGTTCTTATAAAAAGACCCATTTTTTTTATTGTCAGGGATATTTTGGTCATTAGATAAAGCTACATAAGAAAAAGCAGATACCTCGCCCAAACTTGAGCATGTTTTCAGGAAAACTAGTTCTCCAAGGACTTTCTTTAATTTTTATTCAAGTAGCAAAATCTTAACTTCACAGCAGCGACAAGAAGAGAGAGAAAGAGAGAGAGAAAAACCAGTGTTTAAAGATATCACCAGCTACCAACAAGTGTTGAGAGGGGAATAACCAACTTTAAGATAAAAGTTAAGGCTGGAAATAATAGGACCATGGATGCAGGTTAGAGTGAAGCCAGAAATTTTTCATGTAAAAGGTTAAATTAGAGTTTTTAAATTTTGACAAAACATGAAATATCATTTTTGAAGATTTTTATATAACACAAGTAAAATTTTTTAACTTTACATGTAATATTTTTTAAAAAAAACTGAATTCCTAAAGTAAAATTCAATTTTGCAAGCGAAGTCTCACCTTTTAAATCCACGAATATGCTTGCTTTTAACCAAGAGTCAAGAGAGAGAGAAAGAGATGCGGAAATGTCAATTTCAAATTTAAGTTGGAAGATAGCTGCGTTAGTTGTCCTGCATTAAATGGGAGAATGACCGTGCGACGGAGCCGAAGATTCAAAAGACTGATACTTGAAAAGAACAAGGGCGCCCTCGACAAATATATCAACGAAAAAGCTACCGTGAGAAGACGCCATTGAATAATCCAAAGCTGCATGTCTACATACCGATCTCCCCAGTGCTAAACATCAAATCAATCTACCTCCATATCTACAGAAACGCCTTTGGAAGAAGGCCAGTCAAACATGCACGGCGACTCCATCGCCAACACAGGTGGTGGCAGTGGATTAGGCGGCAACAGCAACAGCTGCAGCACCATCATCATGCCCAGAGCGTGCATGGCTGTCGCTGCTCTTTAAAAAATACGAGCTTTTATGTAAAGATAATCTGGTCAGCTTTTGAATATGCAAAAGAAAAGGAAGAAAGAAAGAAAGAGCTTTTCATAAAAGAGCTTTTCATAAAATACAGGGACACATATGAACACTTTCATGTGCTTTATTAGGTTTGCATTAATATATCATTTGTTTTTCTCTGGTGGTTCCTGACTTGTCGACTGCAAAGTAAAATAGTTCTTCTGCCTTTCCATATTTCTTAGTGAACTTTCGCGGAACAGGTTCTGAAGTTAATGGCTGTTTGCATCGAAGCTGTTGGGAGTAAAGAAAATATGAAGATCAGTTTGGCTAAACGCAAGTTTGCTTTTGAACTCAACCGTTGATGAAACTCATACTCTTTAACTCCTATTTTGCAAAGCTAACTGTAAATCAAGATGTAATCTCCATAACCTGTAGGTATCAAGCTTGTGTAGATTACTAAATTAGAGCTAAAGGTGAAATATTTTGTGCTCCCTGCAAGGATGTGAGAGTGCCAGCCTGGGCCAGTAGCTGCTGGGCAACCAGTCGCTGGTTTGTGTCATAAAGGAGGGAGTATGCATTAATTGACTTATGGTGCGGGCTCCAATCCAGGCACCGACGCAGTTCTGCATCACAAATGTGAAGAGTTTCGGCTCTCGGTAGAGAGATGAGATTTCCTTTCACTGTTATGAATATTAATGAAAACTTGTTTTCAACGAGCGCTCCCAAGTTCTTTAACGTAGAAATCACATCCTTTTGCTTTTCTTTCCTGTCATCCGAAAAATTAATGTAAAATATGAACATCGAATCGGTTCTAAATAACAAGGGGTCCAAGCATTTTGTTCCAAAGACAAGATTGTGATAACTCTACAGTAGTTAAGTAGCTATAACAAAGTTTTATTTATCATAGTTACTAAGATGTCGCACTAAATTTAAAATGAAAAAAAATGGACACCTTTTTTGTAAAATTTTATAATTCAGGGATTAATTTTGTAACATAATGCACAAAGCAATGGTACTGATAGGTGTTGCCTAAACATCAGTTGGGAAAAGGGATGAAGCTAATTAATTCTCAGAACAGACACTCCACGAAGCCGGCTTCTCTGTACCATTGCATCCACAGACTGCACTAAAGTGTTATTTCTTACGCATACACGAACATTGGTCGATGAAGGAAGATGTCAGCTAATTATCAGAACAGGAACCCCACGAAACCTGCATCAATACCAAGTCCGTGCAGTCGTTTGTTTCTTTGTAGATTTGTTTTTCCTCCACCAGTGTATATTATAGCTTCCACTCACCGCAACTTACAGATCTGAGCTACTTTCTGTGCAAATCTAGTGGCCTTGAAAATGGCTTCCAACGCTAACATTTTTATTATCAGTGGGAGTCAACGAGGTTTATTTCTCTTGATATATACTTGGTGACATATGATATGGATACACGCATAAGCATAGCCAGAAAAAAATTCTAAAGGGGTACACATTCACAGTTTTTCATATCTGAATGGACACTCATATGCCTAACAAGACAAATATTTTAAGATGTTAATGTGAAAATAAAGAAACATTGAGGGTTTGGTGTTGGTAACACTAGCTCATTTGTGGCTTCGCCACTAGATACATGAAAAAAATAGGTGGAGGTCACACATATTTTCGCCATGGGCCCATATCTTTGAATGAATCTCACAAATTCTTCTACCTGTTGCTATTTTTCGAGCTCTTCAAAAAGAAAGATGTTCATGATACAAGGGGAAAGGGTTAACACTGAATCTTAGTTATACAAGGGGAAAGGGTTAACACTGAATCTTAGTTATCTCCCTACATCATGTGTACTAACGGATAAATAATGATCCAAACGTTGGTAACTCCAATCTTAAGATTGCATCTATATATGCTCTTAAATAGCAGAGACTATCTCTCTATTTTGTCCAAATTTGCGAGTCTTTATTTGAGTACAAGAAAAGGCAACCTCCGGTATGTTACTGTACTGAAGGCTGATCGATGGGGTGCAGAATTACAAAAGGCTTTTTATTATTAATACTACACAAGAACTATGGACTATTATGGCCCATGACCAAAGGCAGCATTAAAAAAACTTTAAGGTTTAGAGAAAAACCAACTATTTAGTAGGGTTCGTTGGAAAATCCACATCCTTGATAAAGACTCTTTCTCTTTTAATTTTATTAAGTGATCCCACAGTACCTGTTACAAAATTTTTCTCGCCACCTATATCAATTCATGTTGCCATGTTGAATAATAAGTTCATGGTATTCTGTTTTGGTAACTCTTCTTTAACTTTTTGCGGTAAATATCTTCTTATCATCTTGAACTTGGTAAATACCAAAATTGTCACTCGTGCTAGAGTGGCATGTTTCCAAGGCTGAGTGGTGGTGTGGTGCTCTCTTTTCTCTAACATCCCCCTTCAAGTTCATGGGGTCAGATACCACATGTAACTTGTGTTACAAAAATGAGAACCTATCCTTTGCAAGTGGCTTGGTAAAAATATCAGTTGTTTGATCTTTTGAAGAGATATGTTGAATCGAATTTGTTTTCATGCTAGTTTTCCCTAAACAAACAACAAGTTAATTTTCAATGTTTCTTTTTATTATGAAAAGTATGATGAGAAGCAAGACAAATGACACCAATGTTGTCACACCCAAATAATTGGTGTGCAAGACATTTTTACAAAAAGTTTTGGCTTTAGTTAGCTCATCCACAAAGCTTCTACAGTAGCATTGACAAGTGCCCTATATTTGACTTGACTAGGACACTCCACTCTTCTTTCAAGAACTCCATGAGACAAGATTATTTCCCAAGAAAACAACATACCCACCTGTATAACATACCTGTATAACATTAATAAAAGGGACAACTTGCCAATCTACATCTATAAAAACATTGAGAGAGGTCAGATAAAGGTTAAAAATATAGTCCTTCATCGATAGTAGTCTTGAGATATCTTAGGATTCATTTGACCAATGTCTAATGATGTTCATTTAGAGAGTGCACAAACTGACAGGCTCTCTTCACTGCAACGCTTATGTCAAACCTTGTTAAGATGACATAATGAAGTGCACCAAGTGTACTTCTAGACCAAATGACATCCAAAAAGGCTTGTGTTTCTTCTAAAGGCCGTGATGTGGCAATGGGGGTAGTCACTGGTAGAAAAAATACCTTCCATATGTACTCTAAAAAGTGGATCCATAGTGTATTTTTTATGACGTAGAACAAGTCCATTTTCCTTTTTCATTT
Source organism: Nymphaea colorata (assembly GCF_008831285.2). Lineage (NCBI taxonomy): Eukaryota > Viridiplantae > Streptophyta > Magnoliopsida > Nymphaeales > Nymphaeaceae > Nymphaea > Nymphaea colorata. Next base: position 9,700,606 of record NC_045142.1, on the reverse strand, counting down.
TTTGCTTCAGTGGCCAAGAAATAGTGAAGTTGATTCAAATTGTTTAACGTAAACACTTTTCCAAAAAGAAAAATGAGTCTATTAACTTCATTGTCCTTGTTGCTTGTGATTATGACATAAACTAAGATAAAAATTTAGGCAAACTCTGTATTAAGAATGACAAATGAAGTATTTGTATTTGCAATTAATAAGTACTCAAATATAAGTACCAAGCATGTAGTGCTTGTTTCAATCCATAGAGTGCCTTTGTAGTTTGCATACATAATTGGGTTGTTGAAGGTCCTTAAATGCCGATGGTGTTGCATGTAAACAACTTCTTTCAAGTTGCCATGTAAAAATGCATTTTGAACATCTAATTGTCTTGTGCACCATCCTTTGTTGAAGGTGACAGTAAGAACTATTCTTATGGTTGTTGGCTTGACTACTGGACTAAACTTTTTTGATGTAGTCTAGTCCTTTTTGATGGACTATGTCCCTTTGTAACCAATCGGGCCTTATACCGTTAAAGAAACCCATATGCTTTTCTCTTCACTTTAAACACCCATTTTAACCCTCTACTTCTCTTAGCATGGTCAAGTGGCACTAACATCCAAGTTTGATTTTGGTACAAGGCATTGAGTTCAGACTTCATAGCTTCATATCAATGTGGCATTTGAACAGGTGCCTTTACACCTTTTGGTTATTTATCTGTCATGACCAGATACCAGAGAGCAATAGGAAAAGGACATTTGCTAGTTGAAAAAGTTTTAGGTTTCAAACTATGTGTTTGAAGCCAAGTAACCATTTGGTGAATTCGACCTTGAAATTGTTGTTCAACTTGTTCTAAATTAACCTCAAGGTTGATGCCTTGGTCACTTTGAATACGTCTAGTTGAGAGTGATCTTTGGGCTGAATGTGCATGTTTTGCAGGTCTTTGTTACAGACTTTAATATGCTAGTTCTCATTGTAAACTGATTCATGTCGAGTCTACAACTCTTTTGACTATGAAATAATAAAATTAGGCACATCAATTGTATGCCCTAATGAATAGACTGTACATGTATTACTTTTTTTATCTCTTTTTTGTTGTTGTTCAACAAATAGAAACCTGGTTTCATTAAATTTAACATGGCATGACATAAATATCTTGAAACCTTTCATTTTTAAACAAAGATAACTTTTATGCTGAGGAGCATATCCCATGAAAGTACACAAATCACATTTAAAATCTAACTTGTTTCTTCTATAATCATCCAAACAAGGGAAGCACGTACAACCATATACCTTCAAAAAATCATAATTTTTTTTTTATGTAGAACTTCAATTATTGATTTGAACTTTTTTTTGTGGGCATACAATTTATGAGGTAAACAGTTGAATTCAAAGCATAAAGCCATTTTTTTTTTGGAATCCCTACATGTGTCATTAGTTTAGGTCAGTTTCTATAATTTGTTAATGTCTTCTTTGTGTCATGCCATTTTGTGGCAGGTGTGGACATGATATCTGGTGGCCTATTCCATGTTCTTTCAAGTAGTTTGAAAAATACTTGAAACTCACCACCCCAATTTGAAGGAAATAATTTAATCTTTTTACAATTAATATTTTCAGCACGAGTTTTGAAGGTAGGGAACATATGGATCATGTTGGACTTATTTTTTAAGTAATATAACTATATAAATTTTAAAAATCCATCAATAAACTCAACACAGTAATAATAATTATTTGTATCTTGAACTGGGACAGGTCCCCATACATCAAAAGACACCACGTTCAAAGGTTCCTTATAGGACTCATGTTTACTTGAAAAGGAAAATTAATGACATTTTCCTTCTTGACATGCTTCACATATATAAGCATCAAAATGAGAGTCATATTTTAGATTTAGAGATTCTAAAATAGACTTCACTATTCTAATGCAGGATGACCCAACCGTTAGAGCCATTTAATAATTGTATCAACTTCTAGCAAGTCACTCCTTTCCTCTCATGTTGCAGTGCCATTTGACATAAACTAATCTTACATAGACCTTGAAGAATGATCCTCCGTACTTCTATTCCTTGACATAACAAGCAGTACGAGTAAACTCAAATATTACATTGTTACCTATCATAAATATATGTATCGATAACAAATTCTTATCAATTTTGGATATACGTGAAACATTCTTCAATTTAAGTCTGTCTGAAACAAGAGAGGAGCCAATGTTTTGTATATACAAGCCTAAGCCATCTTGTATTTTGACATTTGTCATTGCCATGGTAAGAAGAATGTAGAGTCAACTTTTTGAGGCCATTAGAGATATGGTGACTCACACCTAAGTTTGGGTACCATATTTTCTCGTCTTCACACATTGAGTTACATGCAGTGGATGCATAATAGGCATACACATTAGACAATAAATCATCTTTCATAAGCAAATTTTTATACCTATAGCAATTTTGGTAGAGTGTCTAATTTTTATCACAAATTTAGTAGACTAGTTTGCTTCAATTTATCTATCCTCCTCATTTCTTCCAATATCTCTTGTTTTCTTAAATTTCATTTTGTTCAAATTTGTCTCTACTCTAATAATATTGATTACTTCTTTAACCAGTTTTGACAACAACATTTACACTCAGCCTGGTTAGAACAGATTAAGAATGGTCTTTATTAAAGTGCGCTTCTTGAATAAGAAGCAGGCTATGTAGCTGACTTAGAGACATAGGATTTGCACATATCTTTAACTAAAAATATTTTTTTTTTCATGTCGAAAGGGAAGAAGATACCTAACCTTGATCCAAGCAAAGTAAAACAGGTAGCTTGAGGCAAAAGGATAATAACTCTCTTCCCCTCATTTCAGAAGCTCAAGTTTTTGAAATTGAATGTTCAAAACATGGTTTTCAAACAAGTTATCACTTTGTGTGAAAATTTTCAAGCGTTTATCTTTGCCGCTAAATACGGCTTTGGCAGACTAAGTCCGACTTAGTAGTGAAGTGAGTCGTTTTTATAAATACCCAATTTCCACCAATCAGAATTACCATTTTGCTTAGTGACCTTGTACCATTTTGCCCTTAAAACCTAGAAAAACCCTAGGAGTGACCCCATTTGAGTAAATAGATCTCAATTAACCCATTTACAATCTTAGATTAATTTCTAGTACCTTCATTTTTTGGCTTATGAGAGCTCTACCTTGCTCATCCTAGCTGAACGAAGCTCAACTAGGCTCAGTTCATATCATTTTGTCAAAAATAGTAGGTTTTCAGCTCTGTTTTACACCTTCAACCTTGACCGAGCCAAGATATGATAGTTATGGTGTGGATAGCCTAACCCTAGCTCAATTCTAGTTAGCTCATCCCATATTCAATTCAATCTATTTTCCAAGTTACTAGATGGCCACTCTCCCTCGTGTCTGTGACTATATTTGATGTTTGATATCAATTTCATCACAAGTTCATCATGTTAGTTCCTGATGATCAGTGAATATATTTATCATGAGTTATCTACCTTCCCCACAACACCATCCATGGTAAAGTGCAATTTTAATTTGAGGAATTCACTAACCACTTCACCTACTCGCAATGGAATTGAAAAATAATGGCAGGTTTTTGTCCTAAGCACCACTAAATTGACATTAAAAAACTATGTTCTCTAAAGTGTAGAAACACAATTATGATATGGTGCGACAACTTTGGACATGTGAAAGGAACCATGGTTGAGGCTAAAAATTGTTGGGAAGTTGGTACGTGAATGAATACGTTGCACTTTATAGTATTTCAATATCGAACCCTATCTTAGACTTATGGGGTTCAAAAGTTTGCAGTGTTTTTTGTATAGTACAAGAAAAACAGAAAAACGTGTTAACTGGACAATCTAGGATGATTAGTGGATGACCGTAACGACCATGAACATGACTAAAACATGTAAAAGATAAAAATAGAACAACTTTCCTTCTGGATTTCTTGCATGGGTTTCATGGAACAACTTTCCTTCTTGGGCAAGAGCGCCTAAAGTTAGGGATTTATTCAAGTCAAAGATAAAAATAGAACACAAAAGAAAATAGAATGTGAATGGGAGACTAAAAGGTAACTAAATCAACACTAAATCCAGAGAAAATTGAAAGGACAACCCTAGGCACATTGACAAAGTTACCATTCATTGGTGGACTTGAAAAACGATGTCAAAATCTGACCATATAGCATCGAGAACACGTGTTGATTCTCGTCATCCATTTTGCTGCAAAAAGTCAGACTACAGAAAATAAGTTCTTAAAATATAGTTAGTAGAGGGATCAAACGACATAAAAAACACACAAACTGGAAAGCTAAAAACAAAGGTTTCTTGCAAGATCAAGATATTATGCCTGGTTCATAAGCTATTAAACTATAAATTGTAACATAATTTTGGGACAAGAGTTTTCATATATAGAAATTACAGAAAATAGGTGTTTATATTTCATATAACTAAAAGGCAAAACAGACCCCAAATTAATAAAAAATGGTAGCAAGTGAAAGTAGATATTCTGTTGATTCCAATGTTTGTCTAAACATGAAAAAACTTCTATTATAGAAGTGGTTCCAAAATCTGAAAATGTGAAATTTTTACTACGCGAGGGATGGAACTACCTGAGATAACTAGAAACAGGAAGAACTATTATGTGCATGGGTGTGTGTACATGATTTACACCACTAATGCAATAAAACAACAAGATGACCCTAAGGAATGGTATGTACATGATGGGAACATATTTAAGCAAATACTAGTTGGTTTGATCCATTGAGCATATAGAATCTCCTCTAAATCAGCCATAAACACACATGAAACATAGAAAAGTATGAAGGCATGAAGAAGAATATTGCAATTCCTGATGTAGACATGAGATTCAAAGGCTAGATTCCTTACTAGGATGCCATGAAACCCATGCAAGAAATCCCTACGAACCTTTGTAGAGAGCAAGTGGTGTCACACAAGGAGAAAATATGCATGCAAAGAAAGAGAAGAAGATACCATGGTGGTGTTTCTCTCTTCTTTGATGAAGCATCTTTTCTTCCTTCTTCATCTTCTCCACTTTCATTAAAGAACTCTAGAGGCAGCAACTTTTAAAATTCTTAAAACTTAGAAATTAGAAAAAGATCAACAGAAAGGAGGGATAACTTTATCTGAAAACTCAAAGTTAGAGACAAAAAGGGTCCACGGTACCATAAAAGCTTGAAGGATGGTGAAGAATGCTTGAAGGTGCAATAATGAAGACTCTCTAGCTCAAGGATGAAGAGAAAGGAGAAAGAGATGTCTCTTTTATTTCTCTCATTCTCTTTGTCTTTTAAAAAGCCAAAAATAATGTTTTTTCAAAATAAGCACAAATATTTTCTAATCTCTTCTAAACTCAAAACACACTCTTGAGGCCTTTTTAAATTTTTCCAAAAAATCATGGACGGTTTGGAGCTTTGAGATCTGATTTGTACTCCAATATGGTCCAACATCCATCATTAAGTGAGCACTAGGTGGATCCAAATCCAAACAGATTTGCTTGAAAGCACGAAAAATGTTAGATCTTCCTCGATTTAATTTTGAATTCGTTCAAATTGGAAACACAACTCATTAACAAATCAAACAACATAATCATGGGTCTAAACACTAAAAATATGGATGAATGCATGTAGATGATGATAAAATATAATGCATTTCATGCATTATCAATGTGCATCATGTATCTACAGGTCCATGTCATGATGCAGTGATGTGATGAAACGTTAGACTTTTTCATAACCGATGCCCTAAGGGTCCTCCTGGTTTTCTAAAACCAATTCTTCTTACACACTCTAGTATCATGTGTATATTCATTCACCTTATTCATTAGGATCAAAGCATAACACTTAGCATTTAGGCATTGAACGAGTTAGTTTGAATCTTGGATTGGTTATCCATAGTAAAGGTGCTAGAAACAGTCAATCCTTGTACTAACAAGATAGGTCTCATTTAATTTCCATAAAATGGATGCAAGTGCTTTGTTTTCCCATGAAGGTTATGAGCAATATTTTTCCCACAAAATTTTGCATATAAACAACGAGACCCTTTTTTATAGCCTCACAGAGAGAGAACACTTCGCTCCAAGAATCGAAATATGACTAAACTTGTCTCCAAGAATCGAAATATGACAAAACTTCTCTCCAAGAATCTTATGAAATCAAGTATTAAACACAAAAATTTTATAAAATGACAGACATAAAAAATACATTATGATGATATTTCGACCACTTTGCACTTGATTTTCAATGGCAACTGATTGTTTCAGTTGAGAGATGATGTAAACAAAGTGCTCAAGAGTTTTGTAAAGTTGGTTGACATCAACTTATTAAAAAAAGAATGAAATTTAGAGAAGCATTTGATGCAAGAACCATATTATAAACAAGATAAAACACATATATTTGGCACAAAAGGAGAAGTGTTTATGTTTGATGTAACTGAACACACTTAATCAAGACTGAATTCTGAGGTATAGAGCATGATCTGAATCCAATGAAAGTTCTGGAAAAAGATCCTGCATATGATACTCAATCTGGATAGGGAAGTTCATAAATATGGATCTGGAAAGATGTAAATTATAGATCTAGGATTTGATATAGTGATCTAATTGAAGGTCTGGAAATGGCGTGTCTTTCCACTGACCAACTGAGCATCACTTAAACTTTGGATGCCCCAAATGGTTACAGATTCAAATCAGCTTACATTCTTTGAATATTGTAAACTTCCACCAAAAAAAGTTGTTATAGCTCATGAATTTCTCAAAAGCCTCAAACCTACTTGTTGCAATATGCTGGTTGGCACCACCATTTTGAGCCTTCTTGTGATTTTTAATATTTTCGAGAATGGATAAGGATCTTGGGTTTAGTTTCCAATCCAACACATGATTTAAAATAATCAAATTTGTAGCAGTTTCAGATCTAAATTTTCATGCAAAACAAATCTAAATTACAAAATCACTTGTACCTAATGTAATTCTAGTTGCAATGCAACTTGGACTTTGTCTTCTTGATGCCCCAAGCAATCTAAATGAAAAGTTATATGCTAAAATAATGTATGAATTACGTGCACTTAAGCGGACAAAACGTCTTGTCCACCACACCACTGTTTTGTCTGTCTTGTCAATAGTGTTTTCTGTCCACTGTTTGATAATTTTAACAACATAAAACTATGTCCTTGCTGTCTAGTGTTTGAATTGCATCAATTTGTTTTTTGTTTTTTCTTTTTGTTCCACCCATTGTTTGTGCCTTGTAATACCTCAATTTTTTTGAACCAATGGTAGTGAGCAGACATGCATATGTTTGTGTGTGTGTGTGTATATATATATATATATATATATATATATATATATATATATATATATATATATATATATATATATATATATATAGAGAGAGAGAGAGAGAGAGAGAGAGAGAGAGAGAGAGGGTTATTAAAAAAAAATAACACAAATTCTATATTGATAACTTGTTGATTACATGACTAAAAGAATTAACTTGTTACAATCATTCATCAAACATACAACAAAATTCATGATCCATCAAGTAATTATCTTCACCTCCATGTCCATCTTTTTTCTCTTTCATGACTTTCCACCTGCAAATAAAAAAAAAATCATACTTAAAATGATAAATCATCAATGAAACATGTACTTTCACCAAACGTTTTCTATGCAAACATTTCATCAAACATTTTCTGTGCAACAAATATTCATCCTTGAACAGACGATGCAAAATAAAAAAAAGTCCCCAAATCTATTTATTCTTATTGTAATTTATGTATAGTTGATGCAAAGGTTAATGGTTTGAAGCAAAACCCCAAACTAGACAATGCAAAAGGAAAGAAAACAACTGGTGTTCATTATAATGTTACCTGAAAAACTAGTCATAATTTGCTCCAAATTTAACAAATACAGAAGAAATCAAGAGCTTCACGTTTCCGATACCCCTCTTGCCACTGATTTCCCTCTTTACTGAACCAATAAAGCTTCGCCTTCCTGAAAAAAGACAATCATATCAGCATAAAACTCTTACGCTTGAAGAGACCTCAAGCCCAAACAAACGATCAGAAGGCTCCCTTCACTTACATATTGAGAAGAACTTCTTCGTCCTCCTCAAGCTTGACAATGGCTGCACGACTGCTGTGGTGTCCTTGTCATCTCTCATGGCCTCTGATGTCACCTCCTCTAGCCCATTCCTCTCTGGATCCTCGGTGTCATGGATAATCGGTCAATCGTGTGAGGCAAAGAGTTGAGGGCAAGAGTGACAGAGTGAGTGCCTCGGGAGGGATGAGAAAGAAGAAGCTGCAAAGATTAGGGATTCCAACCATTCCTAGCTCAAAACAGCGAGAGGGGGCGAGAGCGCAGCGGGAGAGGTTGAGGGAGGGAGAGAGGAGAGTAAGAAGAGTCGAGGGAGATCGAGCCGTGTACTGTCCTCTCCGTTCCTTGCTTACCCTCGGAACACTTCAAGACACGGGCAAAATTTATACCCCATGTCCCAGTGTCCGCCCTGTCATGCGGCCAGCATTTGATGGTATTTTTTTAAAAGAAGGAACTGATCGTTCTGTTCCTGCAGTTTCGGCCTATCAAACGACCTCTAATTGTACACATGAAATGAAGTCCGTTAGTAATTCTTAGGTTCTCAGTTTAGATTGTGCATCACAAACACTACAAAAAGAGATGGACTCACCGACGCATGGGAAAAGGGGCATGCGCGAAAGGCTACTTTTACTGACATCCGGCTTAAAATGTTGGTGAAGAATAATTTTTACCAAATTCCAAAACAAGATGCCGGTGAAAGTAACCTTTCCCGATGCGTTTCACTAACATGTTGCTGAAGTTGGGATGTTACCGACAGCACGTCAATGTCGCCAAACATTTTACTTTTACTGACATCAAAAGAACAAGGTTAGGATGGTCATAAAGTTTGGCTTTTACTGACATCATGCTTAAAAAAAAGTCGTGAAACATTACATTTTTACCGACATTTAAAAATAAATGTCGCTAAAAGGGTTTTTACAGACGTTCATTTTACAGATGTCTATAAAACAGAAATTAGTTTTACCAACATGTGGTCATGCTTGCGTCGGTAAATGTTTTCGGGCAAAGAATTACCGACATCCACCCATGCACCGAGCCTTTATTGACGTGTTTGCTTTGGACGTTGCTAAAGTCGCTTACACCAACACACGTTAAATGTCGGTAAAAGTTACTGCATAAATTGCATCGATGTTTTTAAGTATGCCCTTTTACCGACGTCTCCATCACATTGATAAAAGCTTCCCCGCCTTTATAACCCCACCCCCACCCCCCACTCTCAGAGAGCCTTTCTTATCCTTTTTCTTCCGTCTATTCCTCTCTCCTCCTTGATTTACTGAAAATTTTGGGTGATTTCAAGCGTTTTTCATCAATTTTTGATATCTAAATAATAAAAAGGCAAGTTGCTCTAACTTAAGTTTTTCTCTATTTGTGGATGATTTTAGGTTTTGATATTGTTCTAGGGCATGTATTCAAGTTTTTCCAATGAGATTTCACAATTTTTCGGTAGTATTTGATCATGAAACTTTCTAATAACGTTTGTTAAACTTAAAGAGTATCAATTTGATACATTAATTGTATAAAATATCTGCACAAACACAAAAGCCCTAATTTTAAATTGAGCACAACATTTCCTGAACATGGAATGTAAACCTTTGGTTTTTTTTCATGAGATACTGTACTCAATACTCATTGCATCTTTTACCTATTTTTTTAAGAAGTTTTGCAGTTGGAGTAGTTGCTATTTCTTCCGATGTCCCTATTCCATCTTTTGGTGACTTAGTGGATCATGTTCCGAAGTTCTGGCCATTTTTTGAGTATATTGAAAATAGTTAAGCACAATTAGAGTCACTTTTTGAATTATAAGTAAACCTATAAATGGTTTCATGTAGCTGCTAAAAAAAATTTGATTGTATGCTTTTAGGTTATTAATATATCAAATTTTATTGTAGTCTTGCTTATAAAAAGTTTTACCGACACCCAACTTGCCGCTAACTTACTCGGACGTGGATAAATGTTTTACCGACATATCACCATGTTTTTACCAACGGTTTTTTAGCTATCGGTGAATCCTCCGTTTTTTTTGTAGTGATAGATGTCAACCGTGTTCGGTATGCATATAATTGGCTGCCTCTTATGTGATTTGAGTGTATGTTTTCTTAGGAACAAAAGCTGATGAACCTTCATTTTGCTCGAGTCGTAGCAGCTTTATGCTTAGTCATCCATTTGTATGAAAAAAAAAATGGGGCTCCAGCATATTTTAGGCAAGGTAGGGCCTTCACAAATTTGCTATATAAGTAGATAACATTTTCTAGATATAAAATATCTGGCTCAGGTGTAGAGCCATTTTTGTTTTTCCCCTTTTCAGCTTTGAAAGCTTGCTACATTTGAAACCACTACTGAGACAAAAATTTTGAAATGCTTAATTGGACATCAATATTTTCTATCAATTTGATATTATTGTTTTTGTTGTTGTTGATGTGCTAGTTTATGGTTTTATATGTTGCACAAGTGATGCAATATTGGTCCTGTATGGATCTTCATTCTTGGAGTTGCAATAAAGTTTTTTGTTTTACGTGCAGTTGAACGTATTATAATTAAAAAAATTGCACATAAAAAGTACTTTAGGACAAGTCTACTTGGAGATTGCGATACTATATTTTAGAAGGGTTGCTAGAATAAGGTGTTTGAGCCGTTTTAATATAAGTTTATGGTTAAAGATAAAATTTGTTGTTTTTCATTGTCAATATAACTTGATATACGTGTATGCATGAAAGATAATTAACAAAAACTAATTACAACAAATACTTATTTCACATTGTTGCGTCATAATATAATTGTCACCTGGATTGTGCTTAGGCCGGTTCCCTAGAATAAACCACAGCCTTACCCAGATCAAACACTCTAGCAGATCTGCATTTCTATTTCATCATAAGAAGAAGAAACACTCCATGTACCTGGCACACTAGCGAAGCACCAACTGCCTAGCCCGTCTGAGGATTCACCGGCTGACAAGCAAAAAATGGTCCATAGAATGGAACCCATTTACGGTGCCAAAATCTGGAAATACGTCGCAACTGTTGTGAACAAATAAAAAAAAAAATTTACAGGATCATGCTTGCTTCTGTTAAAACTACAGCACGTCAAAGACAATATTGAAGACACTACCATGGCATTTGACTTGAACCAAACAAGATAATGCAATGTCATTATTCAATAATCATGTCTTCAAATGTTTGTTAAAGAACTAACAGAGAAAGTATGTTTGTTAAAGAACTAACAGAGAAAGTTACATTCTATTATTATATATACGACAATAAGATACATCAAAATTGAAGAAGTTGATTTGAATTGATGCAATCAAAATGACTTTGTCCGGCAATAAAAAGTTACCAGGTAAGCTCAAAAGCTGCTTGTGCTTTTATTGCAGCCTGCTCTTCTCTGATCTTCTCAAGATCATGTGAAACTCTGGTTCCAACACCTGCATCAGCACTCTGTACATCTTGGTGCACAGCCACAAAGGTATCTACTTCACATGATACTTCAGCACTTGCCCTTGTCTCAGTTTCCATGTTAGAGACATTTACATCATTTTTTGTAGGAACTGGCTGGGAAACAAGGTTGAATTGGCAATCAAGTCAGCAAGAGGCTCATTCGCAGAGCTCAGCTAGCCCTTCTCATTTGTGACCTTCGCATGAAGATCCAAAAATATCCATTTTTCTCAAATATTCAAACAGTCTTTAAGTTAAACACGTCTAGGAAGCAGAAAACAATTTGCAAAGAGAGAAAAATAGTTTTCCTTCTTCTAAAGCATTGAAACTTTTAATGCCCAAAAAATGCATTTTATGTATGTTCAAATGCTAGCAACAGTTAAATCATTCATCTTAGTCTGAGTAACAAACAAATGTTTACATACAATAATAATAATAATAATAATAATAATAAAATCTTAATGGACTTGGTGAATTCTATAAATGTACGAGCTAGCAAAATTATAAAAATTAAGATCATGGGTGTCATCAACTTCACCAACTGGCAGACCCACAAAACTTTTGCAGCATTCTCCTTTAAACTTCAGGGCTAAAACTGGACGAGTCCAAATAAAAAATCTTCAGTAGATTTAATGCTTAGAGAGATCGACAATCAATCCAAAGAAAAGGCAACCGAACTTTTATTTATCAAATCATTCAACCATTAAGGTAAGTATAATTTTTTTTATATATGCTCTTTCTCCTTTGGAACGTAACTCGTAAAAATCACAGTTTAAATTCTGTTTTTCTTTTTTTCACAAATTCTTGTTCTTTATGAACTGTTATAAATCTTATCTAATATTGTAGGAGAGAATCAATTAGTTGCATTAATATTAAAAAATAAAATATCCTCTTGTCAGGAAGTTATACTCCATCACCTCAAAGATTGACCATATTGTAGTAATTCCTGCAGCCAAGACCCCAGCAGATATCCTCTTGTCCTTCAACAGCAGCACATCAGCAACTGCAAAAAAGCTCAATTTATTCTTATAACTTGATCACAAGATACTGCATATAGTTCAAAGGCCAGCGTGAATCCTCAAAAAAGGAACTTAACCAATCTTTGCAATCCGTCTCAAAAATTCTACTGTTTTTCTTGTTCACCAGATCTCTCGAGTATCATTTGAGAGAAGATCTTCAGACAAAAAAGGTATTTAAGAGATCGAGCTGGGAAACAGGTGGGTTTCAGCTACAACCACACGAAACATAACTCGCTACAATTGCCAATTGGGGGCCCTCCCGAGCCCTTTCTGTTTTTAAAATTAGTAAAATGAAACTAAGCTACAACTATCCATGGGGGGCCTCCCCAATGCTTTTTGTTGGCATCACCTAAAGGTTTGTGATTCAAGGAAACCATGATTTTTAGTAGAACGTCTCTCTGATTGCCGAAATCAAAGCCGCGTGAATGGACAAACAGCCTCTCCAATTTCCTCCACTACTTTCGTCGGAGCTCAAAATTGAACTTTTTCCTCTTTGATTTTGTAACAAAGAAAAATCGAGATGACCACCATATGGTTATGAGAAACAAAAACTTAAAAAAAAAAAATCTGAAAGAACAAAACTGCCTCTACAATTTCAACATTGTTCTAATGAAAAATGGAAAAGGGGGGTGGTAATTGTCTCTGCAGAGAAGGAATTCAGAGAAACCCCGTCACTTGGATTTACAGTTCACACTAGACCCTGCTAAACGACCTGAATGTCCAAGAAGAAAAGCACAAAAATCTGAAAAGAACCCAAACCAGGAACTCTAAAAAGGTTGCATTCGGTTACCAATTAGAACTGAGGAAGCACGTCAAATTCTTGATGAGAGATCACCCTTTTCATGTTTCGACAATTGCACTAGCAAGGGACATGAAGGCCAAACACAGATGTGGAGATGATGCTTAATCTAATCTTTGAAGGGCTCCCCAAATTTTAAGTGGATACTGCTTTTACGCAGTAATTAGGGCTGCATAACAAGCCGAGCCAACTCGGGCTCGACTCGAACTCGGTCAAAAAAACTCAGCTCGTGTTCGACTCATTTATAAATGAGTAGAGTTCGAGCTTACCAAGATACTCAAAACCATAAACGAGTCGAGTTTAAGTTTCAGGAACTTGACTCAGACTCACAAACCAGTACTTTATATAATATTGCCAAAACCTTCACCAAAACACTTTTAACTTTTAGTGTAAATATAAATTTTCACAAGTTACACGAGTTGAACGAGTTATACGAGTTAAATGAGTTACATGAGTTAACGCTTATACGAATTAAACAAATTACATGAGTTAACGCTTACACGAGTTAAACAAGTTAATGGTTACATGAGTTAACACTAAACGTGTTAATGCCTAAATGATTAAATGGTTAACAAGTCAGGTTCTAGCTTGATTTTGTGTAGTTGAGTCAAGCTCGAGCTTGGCATAAGGAGCTCGACTCGAGTCCGAATGGAGCTCGAGCTAGAGTTTTTTGAGCGGAGTCCCTCGGCTCGTGTGCAGCCCTAGCAGTAATAGTTTTGAAAAACAATTTGTTTTTTCAATGGCTATTAATGGCGCCATTCTTTTGCAACAATGCACATGGCATCCAACCCTTATCCGAGAGAGAGAAAGTTGATGATATAAAAAGTTACCCCACGCCGAGAGCTTCACTGTTCACATAGTAATGAAAAATAAAACCTAATTACTCAAGTTGATTACCAGAGCATCGTCGGCAGAATTGAAGTGGGATTCGACTTCTGGGCCTTTTGTTCTAAAAAACTCTGTTGTGAACAGTGAAATCGAATCTATCAAACCTGATGTATTGGGTATTCTAGAAAAATAAATGGAGATGAGATGCTGTGCACTGGCACTAGAACAAAAAATGTCTTTTCATGATCGAGAAGAAATCAATGGCCAGCCAGTGACAGCCCACATGTAATTGTCATACAGCTTGCTGTGAGCTAATCGAATCGTCAGTTTGTGGTCTACTCAATTATTGGTCAGTAGGGACAACGCGCTATATTCAATGCGGGAGGACCTCTAAATTTGAGTGCGTTATTAAATCGGTACTTGCATCGTAATATAAGAAGATAGCAGTAGTACTACTCTAAAATGAGCCAAATGAAGCACATGAAACGGCCAGTAATTCAAGCGTCAGTGGTTCAAATTAAGAAAAATTAATCGTTGAATGAATCCAAATTAATAATAGTTCATCACTAAGAGTTTCTTTAGATCATCGTCTAAAAAAGTATTTGTTGACAACATAGGCACTTTGTAAGTGTGTCATGAATCTATTTTACCGTTGAAGTAAATTCATGAAACACTAGTTCTAGTGCTTTATGAATCTGCTTTAATCTTTAAGACAGTTTCAATTGCATGTCCAACACTGTATCCTATTCATTTATGATTGTCAACGTTTGTCTTCCTAATCTTAGCTTCTCAATCTAAAAATGGCAAATTTGTCAATTAAGCACACACTACTGCAAGAGACGTTGACGACCATGCATGCACCAATCATGATCCAAACTCATGAGGTTGTCTTCTTAAATGGTTGTCTGCCTTTTTAGCTGAGAAGAATACTTTTAATCTATTGAAAGGGAGACTCGTGTGAAAAGCAGTCAAAGGTAAGTAAGTTACTTGCATATGCCCAACGTCATCCTGGCCCTCAATAAACGATAGATGCACAACTGGGTCATCCGGATGACTTAAGGCTCCTAACTCAAGGCCTTACGTTTGCAGTAATTCCTTTTGGAAGTATAAATTTACTCGTCCTCCCGGTTACTTTTTCTCGCTTATCCACCCGACGTTGTGGATCACCACGCAACACAGCCCTCTCTCTCTCTCTCTCTCTCTTTCACACAAGGGTTGCTTTCCAGGGAGATGATACCGGTGGGTGGACGGTTCTCCCCAACCAGCATCCTGCCTGCCGGTATCATCATCCCTTGTAAAGTAGCCAAGTGCTGGAACGTGATCACCAGAAATTTGGAGCGGAAATGAGAAGAAGGAATTCTGGGATAGAATGTTCTGCTCTCTCTCTCTCTCTCTCTCTCTCTCTCTCACCCACACACACACATCTGTCCTTAATTATATCTTGTAGGGCTTGATTGGGAGAGCTGTAGCCCCCATATGTTGGTGGTAAGAAGACATTAGATTAATCAATGAGGAGAAGCGCCGCGGATCAAGCTGAACTAAAGTGAGTCAGCCTTTGAGGCTCCAGAATTCTTATTTTTCCTTTTTTGTTCTCTCTACCATATAATTGCCTTGTTCATTGGTTTGTCCCGTTGGCTGTTCAGCAGATATTTCTCAGATCATTGATTCATATCGTTTAGTTTTAAACATTGCCAAGGCAAACAACAAGATTTGTACGTGGCAGCTAAATACTGCTATTACGAGGATCAGAACATATAAATTCAATTGTTTCGGACTAATAGTTCTCGTAACTTGTTAAAACTTTTACCAGTTTCCTACAATTCCTTTATAAAGAAATTTCAAATTTTCCTTCAGGATGTTTTTCTCTTAACTTGGAGAAAGGACTTAATTTGTCGATGCGTAGCTGCAAATTAATTAATTATGCCTATGGAAGCGGTCGATGTATTCGTATTCTGAACTTTCTTCAACTTCAAGGATGTAAGATCAACCCAGCAACCTGGTAAAAGGAACCTTCCTTGCATCCCATTTGCTAGCAACTAAAACAATTAAAATAGTTCCGCATGAGCTATTGGGTATCCATTTTTGAGATTTTAAGCCTCTATCATACTGGTATTAAATGTAGCTGCTTGAAAAGGCTGCATGCACACGTTACGCGTCGGTGAAGGCTGATTTTCATCAGCGTTTGCCTCCGGATGCCGGCGAAACTCAATCTTCACTGACATCACATCCTAGACGTGGTAAAAATACACTTTCACCGACAGCCATTTTTCCATGCGTCTGTGAATCCATGCTTTTCTGTAGTGTTTGATTGCCTATGTGTCCCTTGATGCAACACCGGATCAATAATTTTTTCTCCAAAAAAGAGGAGGAAGAGCAAAGAAAGGATGGTCCATGTGAAATTTAAAATACTGCAAGCTATCGACTTTTACGCATCTTTCTTGTCATACAAAAACTAAAAAAAAAAAAACACGCACACATGCAAACTTTTGATATTAATGTTTGACCTTTGGAAAACGAAACTTGAGTTTAAAGATAAGAGGGATATATATATATATATATATATATATATATATATATATAATGCTTACAATATGACTTGGAATAATCAAAGTTTCACGTTAAAAAGACACCTAAATATTTTAAAATACCGATACAATTTAAAACAGCAAAAACATGTCACTATACATGTCGTTGCAATTAAATGAGCACATGCTCCAACTGAAAAGTTCAATATGGAGAACTCAAAATTAAGAGTATTTCAAAATTGTCACCAAAGCCTTAAAATGTCCAAGTTATCAATTCCCTTTATAAGACTTCGACTCTTGATCTGCTTGTTGGAAATAAAATCCAGATCTAGCAGGCACCATATCCAACGTTTATATATAATCAAGTCAGTTGATATTTTTCAAAATTTCACGCACAGTTTTGGATTGGGTGACCTCAACCAAGAATCAAGTTAGAGTTTTGCTATACTAGAATTCATTCTGGGTCAGCAATTGGATATCAGTATTAGTGTAAAGACCGGTTCATTAACTGAAGTGGCAGAGCTACCAAGTTGGTGAATCGATCAACCAATTTACAGATTCAGTTGAATCAAGTGTCGTTAGATGTGTATGCCTTGCTTGAAACAGTGGTCGAGCCAGAAACTTTTGCTTTAAGGCGCTATTTCTCCATGCATTCGCCATCTGTTTTCATTGTTCAATTTTTTACAACATGAAAAAACCAAACGCTCTTCCTTACATCTCTCTCTATCCAGGGGATGGAGGGGAAAATTTTAGGCCCCCTCAGATATATGGCAAAATGACTGAAAGGCATTATATGTAGATAAACAACCAAATGAATGGGACCAACTAATACGCAAATAAGTAAATTTTGTGGGACTGTGTAGGCAACTGCCCACACAGGCCTACATGTGGCTCTGTTCCTTACTTCAAGGCTTTCTTAGCCAAAAACACCTTGAGGTGATAGTGTGAGGTGGGTCTATGCTGAGAGGCATGAACTTCACCTTGTGAAGCATGCACGCCACGCACAATAATGAAAAAGAAAAAAAAATAGCTTTCTCGTTTGGTTGTTTTCTTCTTTTGATTCTTTTTATAAATGATTGTGGTGTTCTATGGTTCAGCACGTCTGACGTTACTTGATTTGTCCTCTCAGTTCAGTAATCTCTTCGAAATTCTGCATGTGGGATATCCTATAATAACAAGTTCTGACTTTACCACCATGCTTTTAGCCACACATGTAATGGAACTGAAGAACCTTTTGCATAAGCAGTTGATATCAAATGCAGCACGGTTCAAGGACTCAGGAATACCGATATCGTTGTACACATGAAATGAAACCATGAATATCCTTTCGTAATTCTCATGTTCTCAGTTTAGATTGTACTATGCACCTCATCGCATAGATGTCATCTGTGTTCGGTATTCATATAATTGGCTGCAGCCTACTTGTGTAACTTTAGTGTGACGTTCTCCTAGGAGCAAAAGTTGATGAAACTTCATCTTGCTCGAGTCCTGCAGCTTGTATGCACAGTCGTTCCTTTTGTATGAAACAAAAAATGCGGTTCTAGCGTACTCCATTCTAGTGAACGTAGGGCCTTCATAAATTGGCTATATAGGTAACGTTTTCTGGATATAAAATATTTGGCTCAGGTGCAGAGCCTTTTTTTTTTTCTTATTCTCCTTTGAAAGTTTGCTACACTTGAGACCACAACTGAAACAAAAAAATTTCAATATTTTCTATCAATTTAATATTATTGTTTTCTTTTTTTGTTTTGTTCATGTTGCTAGTTTATGGTTTTATCTGTTGCACATGTGATGCAATATGGGTCTTGTATGGATCTTCATTATCGGAGTTGCAAGAAAGCTTTTTTGCTTTATGTGCAGTTGAAAGTATTATGATAAAATTTTTTTGCACGTAGAAAAGTACTTTAGGACAAGTCTACTTGGAGATCACCATAGTATATTTTAGAAGGTTTGGTAGGATAAAATGATTTGAGGATGAGACCACGTTAGAAAAGTACTCTATGTTTTGGTTAATTGGTTAAAATATAAAATCTTACATCGTGGGAGGAACACTCAACATTCATTCAGGCCTGAGAGATCCATTGAAATAGACCTACTGGGAAAGTAGGCCTTCGCTCGTCCATTTACTACGAAGAAGTCAATCAACATATTTACAAAAAAAAAAAAAAAAAAACAAGCGTTAACACAACATCCAAAGCAAACATTACAACGGTGAAACGTGAAAACATAGACAGACCTGGAAGTTCAAATTTCAACTTGGTAAGAACCTTATAGAATCTGGTCCGACATTAGAAGCTTGAATACCAACTTCATCAGACATAAACTGCTCCCCTCCACTCCTCTTGGCCAATGTTTAAAAACCCTATTGAGTCAACCAAGTTGACTCGACCGATTCAGTAACTCGGTCTTCAAACTGGTAAAAAAAATGGATAACCCAAGAATTGTCAAGACTTGGCCGAGTCATTGGAAGACCAGACCCACAAGCCATATTTTGGTTGACATAGAGGTGAGTTCAAGCGAGTCATGTATGAGTACGATCTAAGCATTTCATATTGTACAAATATACTAGTAAATGATGCCAAAACCATATGTTATATCTACTTGTAACTGATACCAAAATTGTATGTTATATCAAATTTATAGTGCAGAACACACACACACACAGATATGTATATGTATATATATATATATATATATATATATATATATATAGATTACTAAAATTTGTATTCTATATATGCATTTACAATATTGTACTGTGATATGTAATAGATATCAGCCTTATAATGAATCAAAGTCACTATTTTATACATATGAAGATACACTTTGTGCAAATAAAAAAAAAATGAAGTCATCAAAACCATGACAAGTGACTAAATTGACTCCGCAAGTCACGAGACAATTCACTTTATGATGTCTTCCTTCCTATCCATTACACAAACTAAAATAAAATCTGAGCAACATTTCCATTGCCCTTCACTTCCCCTACATTCCCTCATCCGAATTAATCATGCAGATCCCAATACTTGATATAAATTCCATACAACACCATGAAAGCATAGCCTCCAAAATAAGGTTCACAGGCACCTCTCCCTCTCCTCAAACTCTCTCTCTTGTTAAGGGATGGGAACCCTGTCTTTCTCCTCTTGCTGGCAGCCTACCAACCATGACAGCTAATGTTGCTGTAAATGCATCATATTTTAAGGCTTAGGTACTCTTGATTCCTTGAACCATGCTGCATTTGGTATCGACTGCTTCTGCAAAGCTTTTTCAGTTCCATTACATGTGTGGCTAAAAGCATGGGGGTAAAGTCAGAACTTGTTTAGGATATCTGGCCACATGTAGAAGTTCAACGAGATTATTGAACTGAGAGGAGAAGCCAAATAACGTCAGGCATGCTGAACCACCACAATCATTTAAAGAAATCAAAACAAGAAAACAACCAAACGAGAAAACTACCTTTTTTTTTTTTCATTATTGTGTGAGCATGCTTGCTTCACAAGGTGAAGTTCATGCCTCTCAACACAGACACGCCTCACTATTATTTCAAGGTGTTTCTGGCTAAGAAAGCCTTGAAAACAGGGACTGAGCCACATGTGGGCAGGTCCCATTCATTTGGTTATTTTATGTATTGTGCCCCTCAACCATTTGGTTATCTGCTTATAATGCCTTTCAGTAATTTTGCCATATATTTGAAGGGGCTAAAATTTTTGAAATAGTATCCTCAACCAGAAGTTTTTGGCTCAGCCACTGCTTGAAGCGAGACATACACATCTAACTAGACTTGTTTCAACTGAATCTGTAAATTGGTCGATCGATTCACCAACTTGGTAGCACTGTAGCTTCAGTTAATGAACCGGTCTTTGCGTCAATACTGATATCCAATTGCTGACCCAAAAAATAAATAAATAAATAAAAACGTCTAGTATAACAAAAATCAAACTTGATTCTTGGTTGAGGTGACCCAATCTGAAACTGTGTGAAATTTTGATAAAGATCAACTGACTTGCTTATATATAAACACTGATATGATACCTGCTGGGTCTGGATTTTATTTCCAACAATCAGATCAAGGGTCGAAGTCTTATAAAGGGAATTGATAACTTGGACATTTTTAGGCGTTGATGACAATTTTGAAATACTCTTACTTTTGAGTTCTCCACATTGGGCTGTCGGCTAAACTTCTGTAAGAAAAAGTAGATGGCTAAAGGTGTAGTCAAAAAACGATCATGCTTGTTGTAGATTCCATTTCTCAACAGTTGAAACTGTAGCGAAATATGCTAATTTATGGTTGCATAGGATGTCTCAACACTCCTAACCGTTGAGAAAACTAGTGTTTTCCTGATGGCAATACCATATATATATATATATATATATATATATATATATATATATATATATATATATATATATAAGAGTCCTTGCAATAAGAAAAAAAAATTTGTAATATTCTTCAATTCTAAATAGAGCACTTTCACTCAATTACATATAAGATACAAAAATTTTAATGGTTTGTTCATAGGACAAAAACATGTTGATAGTACAAAATATAAGTTCCTCCAAACAACCCAATACAAGATGCCAAGAAGGTTTTTCCTTCACAAGGCCTGGTGTGAGAGTACTCCAACAGCCAACCACCATGCTCGAGAGATAGAGTTGTTCGTATGGTATTTCTTCGCTCTTCCTGCCCTTTTTCAGAGAAAAAAAATTATTGATCCGGCGTTGCATCAAGGGATACATGTTCCAGGAAACAAATTTTTGACCTCCTTGTGCTTCAGGTTTTGACGAACCATGTGCATGCAGCCTTCTCAAACAGCTACATGTAATACCATTATCATAAAAGGTTTAAAATCTCTGGAATGGGTGCCCAATATCCAACGAAGAACTGTATGGATGGCTTTAGTTACTTGCAAAAGGAACGCAAGGAGGCCTTGCCTTTTACCAGGTTGCTGGGTTGATCTTACATGCATCCTGGAAGTTGAAGAAAGTTAAGGATATTAATACGGCGACCGCTTCCATACGCATAACTAATTGGTAGGCAGGCATCGACCAAGTTAAGCCCCGGTCTCCAATTTAAGAGAAAAACATCCTGAAGAAAAACAATGAAATTTCTTTATAAAGGAAAAAGCTAAATAACTTTTGGTGGAAACTGGTAAAAGTTTAACATGTTACGAGATCCATTAGTCTGATACAATTGAATTTATATGTTCTGAGCCTCATAATAACAGTCTTTAGCTGCCACGTACGTACCTTGTTTTTTGCCTTGGCAATGTTCAACAATCAAGTATACGGATCAATGATCTGCTAAATATGTGCTGATAGTCAACGGGACAAACGAAAGAACAAGACAATTATATGTTAGCGAAGAAACAGAAGAAACAAGAATTCTAGGTTCAGCTTGATCTGCAGGCGCTTCTCCTCATTGATTAATCAATCTAATGTGTTCGCATCACCAACAGATAGTGGCTCCAGCTCTCCAAGACAAGCCTTACAAGATAAAAATAGTTACCTTACAAGATAAAAATAGTTACAGATGAAAGAGGGAGAGCAGACCATTATATCCCAGCATTCCTTCATGTCATTTCGTCTCCAAAGTTCTAGCGATCATCTATCAGCACTTAGTTGCCTGCTTCACAAGGGAATGATACCGGCGGGATGCTGTTTGTGATCAACCGTTGCTTCCAACGGTATCATCTCCCTGTGAAGCAAGCTTTGCGCGATGAAAGAGAGAGCTGTGATCCACAACTCTGGGGTTGTGTGGATAAGCAAGATAGCGTACCTGAGAGGGCAAGTTAATGTAAGTTCCAAAAGGAATTATTGCCAACGTAAGCCCTGAAGTCACGAGCCTTATGTCATCCAGGTGACTCAGTTGTGCGTCGATCATTTATTGCGGGCCCCGGTGATGTAGGGCATGAGTCTCCCTTTCCATACATTACAAGTATTCTTCTTAGCTAAAAGGTAGAGAAAAGTGATCCATCTAAGAAGAGAGCCTCATGCTGATCCATTTAAGAAAACAACCTCGAGCTGAACTCGGATCAACTTCTATTGTTGTTTGTATGGTTATCATCACCTCTTCTAGCTGTGTCTTTTAATTGGCAACTTCGCTATTTTTCACATTGGGAAGCTAAGAACAGGCCAACAACATTAATAACCATTGACGAACGTGTGAAGAATATAGTATTGGACATGCAATTTATAAAACTAATTGGTATAAATGTTGATTTTCTCTTCCATTTGCTGGTTAAAGGTATCAATTAGAGTGGTTGCACGTGATATTTTGAAGGAAATCGACCACCGGCTTATTCAAGAGAGAAACATGGCAATGCTACCAGGATGGTACTCTTTAAGGGGTTGAACCATTAATTTGCACTCATTCAGCGATTAATTTTTCTTAATTTGAACCACTGATGTTGGATGACTGCCGTTTCATACGCTTCACTTGGCGCATTCTAGAGTACTACTGCTATCTTCTTCTATTTACCATATAAGTACTGACTTGATAATGCACGCAAATTGAGTGGTCTTCTCGCATTGAATATAGCGCACCCTCCCTATTGACCAATAATTGATTAGACCGCATTAACGCCAGTATTGGAATATCTCACATGCAGCAAGCAGGATGACAATTATATGTGGGCTGTTAGCGGCTGAACATTAATTTCTTCTCCATCAAGGGAAGACATCTTTTTTCTAGTTTTTCAGTGCATAGCATCTCATCTTCATTTACTTTTCTAGAATACCCAATATGTCAGCCTTGATAGATTTCATTTGACTGTTCACAATGGAGTTCTGAAGACAAAAAGCCCAGAAGTCGAGTCCAACTTCAATTGTGCGAGAAAAAGCGAAAGCTGTGCCGTTGGCGAAAGCAGCCCAATGAATTAGACAGTCTGGCCGACGATGCTTTGGCAATCAACTTGAGTAATTAGGTTTTATGTTTCATTACTACGTAAAGCGGTGAAGCTCCCGACATGGGGCAACTTTTTATATCATCGGCTTCATCTCTGTCGAATAAAAGTTGGATGCCATGTGCATATTTGCAAAAGAATGGCACCATTAGGTGAAAGTGGTTTACACTTGAGGGTAACCCTTCAAAGATTATGGATGAAAAGGGTGATTTGCTACTCCAACTTAAGCAAGCAAACACACGTCCATACATGTGTGTGCATGCTCAAATGCATGTACTTATACATGTATGTATGTATGTATGTATGTATGTGCATGCATGCGTGTGAGCGTGGCTGTCATGAACTGTGAATGAATTGAGAGTGAACAGCAATGGCATAGCCAGGAATTTTTAGGTGAGAAAAGCCATTCGTAAGAGTTTCATATTGAGTCAAGGAGACATGGCACAAAACTGGTCTGTGCTTGCCCTTGAAAAATGAATGTGTCGTGTGGGCAATTTCCCCCACACGTTCACACTGATCTCCACTGCTGGTCAATAGAGAAATTTAAAACCCGTACAACAAATAATGCATCATTTGACCTGGTAATCATGTTTTCGAATTTGTGCTCATCCAACTTGCTCATTAATCCAAGTGGGTCAGTTTCCGTTTCCCAACTTTCAATACCAACGGACCACACTGTTCATTACGTCGCTATATAAACAACTCATCATGAGCACGACGCGCACATTATTAGTAGCCTTTCAAACTTACAGTTGCCCCTCCGAATAAGAACCTGTTTGCTGTAGCTTCAACGCTTGTCTGAGACTATTCCATCTGGAGTCCAATCATTCTCCACACGCGTGCGGGCACACACACACACAAATCCAAATGATCCTCATCCCATGATTTGGATGAAGATAGACGGCTACGGTTTTAATAAAAAATTATTTTTTAAATTATGAATTTTTTTAATATAAATTGTATTTTAAATAATAAATATATATTATTAAATTTAAAAATAATAAAAAATATTTTTTTTTAACATTACCGAGCCTGGGTCAGGCCTGGTCGAGGCCGTTACCCCGCCACTGCCCCGGCCCGGTGCCCACCTCTAGCAGCAAGATCTAAGAAACTTTCCAATCCTTTTATTATACAATAGGTAACAAGATATACACTTCCATAACCAAGGCCTACATACGGAGTGAGAAATAAGTAACCATAATATGGAAGAAACGCAAGAGCGTTGGGCACATCAGCTCAAGCCAGTGGCTGGCTGGCAGACAGCTAAGGATGTCAATATATCTAAATGAAATCGGATATCCGACCATTAAAAAAAATGGATATAAAAGGAAATTTAACATCTCAATAAAAAATGGAATCGGATTCTAATTTAAGAAATGACATCAGATCGAATTTGGATATACTTAAATATTCGATCTGATTCAAATGGGATCAGATTTAGTTTCAAATAAATATCTTATATGCAATGCTCTTACATTTTGAAAATTGATCAGATTCGGTTCAGAATTTGGATTCGGATTTGAATGTAAAAATCTAATTTATATCAGATTTGGATTATGAAATCAGATTTCAGATTCTTATTCGGATGTGACTTATTTTTTCATATTTGAACTGAATATATGAATATCCAAAAAAACTGATACAGTTAAACTATTGTCATATTTGAGATCCACTGACATTCTTGTAGACAGCCGCTCACCAAGTCGAGTGGCATTGCATCAACCTCCATTATGTCAATGGGATCATATATTGAGGGCCTCAAATACAGCCCTTCACCTTGAGAGCAAAGAGGGATAAACTCCAACTCTCAGTTGGGCAGCGGAATGCCCGTCCAATTAAACCGAAAATGTTTGTTTAGACATGGACTCAGTTACCTTACCTAATATGTGGACATTCTTTATTATTTTTTCCCCTTGAATGTTCTCTTTCCTTGTGTCCCGTAAAAGCATATATAATAAGAGGTTAGGTCTAAAATGAGAATCTAGTCAGGCCAACTTTAATGCCGTGCCCCATGTGTCTCCTTGATTTGATTAGTGAAACCATTATAATTCTCGTGCACGAACTTGTACGATAAACCTCGGAAAGAATTTTTAGCACGTTCGTATCGCAAAACTACTGCTATATTTGAATTTAAAAGTATTTGGTAGTATACAATGCCTTCATATAATAATATTTATCGATTGCAATCCATTTTTTACAGCAAGCTTTGCTGTAACAGGTTTAAAAATATTAAAAGAAAACGAAGCCACTTGGCTTTGTGCAACCTGCCAGCCATAAAAAGAATTGAATGCCACTAGTGTCACATGATTCAAATGTATCCTTCTTTATACCAGATAGTGGCACCTAAGCCCAAGAAATTCACGATGGTTCCTTTTCTCCATCCAATGGTATATAACGGAGAACAAGTTGGTAAATTCCGTCCTTACTCTTCAGTTGCGATGTATAGGATCTCTTGCAGGAGAGGTGATACCGGGTGGAGTTTGAAGCCTCCTCCAGCCGGCATCACCTTCCCGCAAGTGAACCTATGGTGTCATACAACTTAGGAGTATTTCCTACACTCATTGTTTTCCTGAACAAAATACTAATAGCAGACAGATCGGGACCAATTCTCCAGTTTCCACAGCGTTTGGTGAGCACGTGCACAAGCATCAGCACACTTCAGGACACATCAATGAACTGCTTTAAGGTATTGAATCTAGACCAGCATAATTTTCTTTCAGAAATGTGAAAGCCATATTATTGGAAAACAGTAAGTACAAGTATCTTAACATTTTCCAGGTGGAGTTTTTTGGAATTGATCTTATGCAGGCAAACATGCATACGTCGATGAAACTCTTCAAAAGAGTGACTAGTACAAAAGCATATGTAACTTGCAGGTATGAATGAAACGAAACATTCATCAGACTATCATTAGCTTGTGATCATCGTTATCACCAGAGCAATCAGATGCGGACGTTCCCTCTACATTTCATCAAGCCCATAGTCCTCGCCAAAATATGTATCCACTAACTTGTTTGCCATATTTCTTAGATCCTCATTTTCATGAAACTGAAACCTTTCCATTGCATCGATACCATCTTCCTTTTCAACAAGCTTTGGACCTTCACCATTAGGAAGTCCCCGCATGACCTGAATGCAAAAGCGACAATAAGAAGTTGCAACTTGCAATGGCATGCTGAACTACTATTCCTTTCAAGCAGATCCAATAAACCAGTGAGAAACATAAAAATTCTTTCCTCCCTTTCAATTTTTGAGTTTCAACTTTTGGGACAAAAATAACAACCTTGTCAAATTAGGAGGCTACCATCCATCCAGTGAGACAAACGGCTGTGTATTTTGAAAAAAGAAGCCAACCATTTCTTTCTTGCCTCCCACTTATTTACTGATTTCAATCTTTTCTTAGGACAAAGATTAACAACCAATCACTTTCAGCTGTCACGGTCAGAACAGTATGCTTTCCAAGAGTGTAGATAAGTTGGACGTGGGTGCTTGGGAAAGGTGTGGAGTTCAGACCATAATCACCAAGGATGATAGGATGATTCATCTTGAACCAAGAAGCCAGGAATAGAAACTCACAGGCGTATACAGGCATATGACAAATCATAAAGATTTAATTTGAAAACGAAAAACAATCTGCGTCAGCATATGTTTGTGCATGTAGAAGACCAGAGCTGTGACAAAGTGGAGATCCAGAAAATAGGGTTCCGACCAAACACAGCCTGACCAGTTGTAGAAGTTACTCCAAGTAGACAAAGCAATTATATAGTTGTCAATATATTATCCACTTTTACTACTAAAGGACAGACCAAATACTGATTTTATGTGTGAAATTGTAGCATTCAATTTTTTTTTATTGAAAGCATAGATATAGGTTCAAAAAGATAGGGATAACTGATGAAATTCAAACTATATCAGGAAATCTTTCAAAAGTTTTACAATAATTGTGCAATCTGACAAGTATGGCTGCTATTACTGATATTCAAAGAAAACTACTAACGAAAGTCATCTTGATGAGGATTATGCTTACCAGTTCTAAAAATTGAAGACCTAATCTTGCAGCCTCAATATCAGGTGATCTGACCAAACTAATATATCCTGAGAGGCACCCTCTGTCAATAAGTGCAGTTAAGTGCTCCAACATCACGTTTGGCTGTCCAGAACCTTCTGCTGGAACAACACAGAGGTTTCCTAATGCGTAAGCTACTTCCTTTCTAATATCAAAAGAAGCAGTTGAGAGAAGCTGCAGCAACAATAAGACAGCCTCGCTAGAGTATATCAACCGTTTGTGGCTGACTGAACCAGCAGCTATGTTTGATAAGACCCAAGCTGCCTCCTGTACAAAATTGAAACTTATGTGAGAGAGAGAGAGATGTCTTGATTGTAATGTTCTCTTTCATTGCCACTTAACATCATCACTGCTGATCAAAAGTAGTCTTTCATATGACATTTATTCCAAACAAATTGTATGAAAACTTCAAAACAATTCATCATGCTAATAAAAAGCAAGTATTTATAGTCTTATTAAATTCTTATGATTTACCATGATATCTTATTTTTGGACCTTGCAGTTATGTATTGAGTCAACTTGCAGAAGATAAGGGCACAAAGACAAGCCAAACATGGATCATATTTTGACACAGTACATAGTGCATTGGTCTGCCTTTCTAATTTCAGCCTTCAGATACTGTTGACTGAAACTTCATCTCCTTCAGGAGGCATTTTAGCAGATCCATCTCTGATCTCCCCCAATATAGTATTTAGACACCAACTTGTTAACATTCTAAAGATGCTTCATGCAACAGACCATATAATATTTCTAACGTACATTTACTGAAAGAACATGTGACAGACAATGGGGGTTTCTAGCCAAAGCATTAGTCAACTTTGAGGATTCAGGTCCCTGAGAAAGAAGGTCCATGCATTGCCAAGACTACTCAGTCCAAGCAGACTTCCCAAAATAAAAAATCAAAGTGTAAAATATTTATCAGAAATTGCTAAACCTTGTCGGAGAATACAGCTATGAAATTAGGCTGCAAGGTTACTATAAAAACATCGTAAGGTACATCTTTCAGAAAGATATAGATAGCATAGGATACTGGAACTTAAAAAACACTTAAGAATATATGAACACACAGAACACTAATATTGCTTGAAACTGTAAAAACAACAAAATAATGGGCCACAGTATCCAAAAATTAAAACCTGATTGTTGCTCTAGGCAGCTAAGCGGTCTTAGGTGCCCTAGGCATGTCTGAAGGATTAATACAATGTATGATGATATATGTAATGACTCGGGCATCTATTTCAAATGCATATCCCATTTGTGCGTAACCCATCTTTTTCCGGTTTATTGGTTTTGTAATGAAAAGTATAGGGTTTTGTCACCTCTCCAACTATCTTTCCATTCGATAGGATTTTGTTGGCCCAAGCACGTATTTGTTTAGGAGAAACTAATCCAATTCAAAGTTTGAGTACCTCTATAGGATAGACCTCAACAGAAAACTGAAGAGTAATGGCAGCAGGTGATTGAGTTCAGTGGTTCATCATATAAAATTATTGACTCTAGAGATAAATTGTCTTTATACCAACAAAGAAAGCTCCATCCTTGCTACTTCAATTCTGATAAACGAAATGAACTACTTTTTTGCCTTGATATTCAGAGAGGTCCTTTGGTTACACCAAAAAATGGCCTGTAGCATACCAAAATCATGATGCAAAAAAATTGGTCCTTATTTTCAGCTGCATCATAAGCATACTAGAACCCCAGGACAAACAATTCTTGTCTGATAAGTAAATAAAAACAATAAATAGCCCTTGGACAGATTGTATTGTAGTATCCATCTAATAGGAACTCTTTAAGAAGATGCTCCCTGCTGCACCTGCACTAGTGCTGATGCAGGTGATGCTCTAACTCATCAAATTTAATCATCAGCCATGATGATGTGATCATCTACATCTTTAACATTAGACTCAACATTGATTCAAGTTGTACGTCTGCTATGTCATCTACTCATGCATTCATTAGTTTCGTTGCAGCTTAGGCTGGCAGTTCAGCCTAGAGCTAGGATGGGCACACACAAAGAACATACGACTGTAAACTTGTAACAACAAAGTAATTAAATGCACAATAACACTAAAGCATTAAAAGCATGACACAGTAATAAAGACAATAAAAGGTTTTAAGAATAAAATTTCAAGGTTACCTAGAACAAGGAGAAACAAGTATACAATTTAACACTAGCACTTTTTCAACAGCATAAAGCATGCAAGATCTTTGAGGGAATTAGAACATCACGTAAACAACTGTGCTTGCATAGACCACTTTGCTTGCAAGCCTAAGACCAAGAAAAGAGTATACATGCAAAGTAGTCGAAAACCTATAGTAACATAAGAAATATTCCAACTATAATCTAAAAGAACCATAACTGGTAATTCTATATATATAACGCACGTGCACACAATGCAGACATTTCTAATGCAAAATGACATAAAACAATAAAAAAGCATTAGGAAAAGAAAGTACATATAGGAAAACAATAGAAAAGAAAAAAATAATACAAGAACCTTAGATGGCAGAAGAAGAGAAAATTAAAGGAAAAAGCCTTTCTTTGGTTGTTTTTGAAAGAGGAAGGGGGTGGGTGGGTGTGGATGGAGAGGGAAATCTAGGTTGTTAAAGGAAAAAGTGTTGAGGTAAGTCACAAAGCTAGGTGTAATGTGCCCAAGTATCTGTATCGGTATGCGTGTACAGTTACACAGGTACGTGGGTACAATTGTGCTTTAAATTTTAAAAAATTTATATTTGCAAATTTACTTTTTTTCTTTAATTTTGTTTTTCTTTTTTTCTTTTTTATTTCCCTTCCACCTAGATTCTACATCTTCCTCTCATTTTTCTTTAATTTTTGAGAATTTTTGTGGATTGCTATAGATATAATGTATATATTAAGTTATTAACATATACACTATGTTGTAACCCCGTACCTGGATTTTCTAGAATTGCGGTACTCGTGCCGTAACACATACCGATGTGACTTAGATGTTGAGGTTGTTGGGTCTCTAGGCAAGCCTAGGTGTCCCAAGTGTGATCTAATGTTTCTATTGGCCAATAGCCTAGGAACAGCCAGCCTAGGCAACCAGCCAAGTCTTGGGGCTTAGATGCACTTAAGCCCAAGCCTGGGCTTGCATTGGACAACACAAATACAATTTATCAGTTTTGCTCTTCTTTAGATATTAAAAGATGCCACATCCACAATCACACCTATGTTCCATGCAATGTTGTAAAAAGCGTATCGTAAGCCGTATCGGTCTAGCTTTAAGATACGCCGTATCGTAAAATATCGTAACGTATCGTAATCATATCGTTTTTTTTTAATAAATCAGAAAAAAATTCAAAAAAAATCGAAAAATTCATAAAAAAAATCAGTAAAAATCAAGAATAATGTGTTCTTCATAAAAACACATAGATTCATAAGTCATAAGGTCCATAAGTCTATGAAATACCACATCAAAAAATAAGTTTTAGAAGTTATGTATTATTACATCACAAGATGATAATAAAATTGTGAAAATGTTCAATGTCAATACATATAAAATGAAAGCACTCATCATATTCATTTTCATCCTCATCTCCATCTTCTTCTTCATTTTCATCTTCACGATTTAAAAAAACATTTTTCCTTCCAACGGGAATCAGCCACCCACGCACAAATCCATGGTTTAATCGATGATTTAACAATGAAAATCGATGATTTCCCTCCACGGAAGCACAATCTCTAGGTTAAAAATAAAGAAGGGCCAGGTTTTTATAAAAAAAAAACTCGAAAAAGAGGGGTTCCAGCCCCCCTTTTTTGAAATCAGTCTGTATCGTACGATACAGGGCATATCGCACCATATCGTACAATACAAAATCCTGTATCATACGTATCGTAAGATACAGGCACGATACACCTCTATTTACGATATAGGGGGTGTATCCTATCGTATTTTGTAAAAAATACGTATCGTATCATACGATATGACCCTATATCGTATGTATCGTACAACACTGGTTCCATGTATATGTGTAGGATTGATAGATATGAGCACAATCATATATGAGCGCTTTGTGTGCATTGACATCAAACATTCAATCAATACAATCATGTGGTTTACAAATGAAGACATTAAAGTAACTTTTCAAGTTGGGTGGTCCTCTCTTCTTAAACAGGCAAGATCCTTTAGGCCACGTTTGATGGCTTGGATTTTTTTGAGGGGGAATTTTTTTAGGAGAAAAAATCCACGGTAAACTGACATGAAGGTAAATTTTTCTTTTTCCTGTTTCAGGCCATGTTTGATGGCCTGGAATTTTTTTTCAGGGTAAAAAATCCTTAGTTTGATAAACAGGAAAAATTTTTCATGAAAAAAATTATTGACCGTTACACTAGCATTATTAATGCATTATTAATGGGGCATCCACATAACATGGTTAGCATAATAACCACTGCAAGATGGACCCATGTCTTTTTATTTTCTAATTTTCCTAAGTAGATAGGAGTAGGACCCTAGAGAAAGAAAGAAACTAACATGTTCATCAGAATTACATGTTCACTCATGAAATGCTACATTCAATGTGGATCAGAATTACATGTTCGCTCATGATATGTGTAACTAGAAACACCAGAATATGCCAAGATTTTTCCTAGCCAGTAAAAAAAACAACTACCAACAGCATGAAAAGAGGGAAAATAACAAAAACATAGAAGGTTTGCTCTTTAATTTCAACTATTAAAAGACAACAAAGCAATAGTTCCTAAAACCCTAACCCCAACCCTAACTTTTCGGATTCCACCACCATGAACAACATGAAGAAATGTGAGAAAAATTCACTCGGAAATGAATCCTTCACTCAAACAAAAGGCCTCAAATTGCTCCCCATTTCTCACTGTTGCAAAGAAGATGGGATTAGAAAAAGGAAGAACGCAGAATAGGGAGAGAGAGGTTGGGGGTACCTCAACAACTTCTAAATCAACCACGGCGACGGACAGATGGAGGCAGAGCGGCAGTGGTGGTGGAGAGCACGACGACGAAGAAGAACTTCTAACCACGACGATGGATGGAGGTAACGTTCAGCTGTGGTGGTGAAGAAGGTGATATCCATGCCGGCGCAGGGATTCAATGTCGAGGACTCGATTAGGGCATCTTTGATATGCCCAGATTACACTGATGAAGATGAGAATAATCGTGTTAACAATCAAAATCATGCTTTGACGCCCACCACACCATTGGAGCTTTATGGGGAACGCAGAACCGCCCCTTCTCTTGTTCAATCAGCAGCAGGGCAGGTTGGGGCAAGATGGACGGAGATAGAGAGAGACAAGGAGCAAGAGGGAATGGGAGGTAGAGAGAGAGAGAGCGAAAGAGGGTCCACATCCCAAACTTGAACAAGAGAGTGAAGGAGATGCTGCCGTGAGCTGAACCAAACTCGGTCGATCAGAGGAGGAAGAGGCGGTGGCGACAGAGAAGAGAAAGGACGCGAAGAATGAACATAACGGGCAAAAAAAAAATCCTTAGAAAAAAGTCGGACCCTTCGGGGTCCGACTTTTTTCCAGGGGAAATTTACCCGGATCGAGCCTTTTTTGTGTGGATTTTTTTCCTGCGTTTGATGACACCGGTTGAAGCCGTACGAAATTGAAAAAAACCACTCGATATACAGTGTTTTTCTTGGCCATCAAACGTGGCCTTAAGTTGACCTATGCAGCCACAGATTTGACACAATCAATCTGATGATATGAGTGCATACAAGTTCCCATATTTGGCAGTGTCCATATATTGTATGTGTGTAGGTTTCTTAGATATTAGCACAATCATATATGAGCACTTTGAGTGCACCGACATCAAACATTGAATCAACACAATCATATGGTTTACAAATGAAGACATTGGAGTAAATTTTCAAGGTGATTGCACAAGATCCTTAGTTGGCCTCTGCAGCCAATGATTTGACATAATCAATTGGATGAGATGAATGCATACGAGTTCCCGTATTTGACAGTATCCATATCTTGTGTATGCATTCATGTACGTGTGTTTCCTAAAATCAATCACCTATAAAAACCCAAGAAGAATATATGTGAAAACATTTTGCATGTACATTTGTAAGTGCAGTCTCATTTGGATTTCATGATCCAAATTGTTTTAACTTGATCCAATGGTGTAGGTGTACTCAACATGATCTCCATTTGTGTTTATTGACCTAAAAACTGTTTTCCTATTTCGAGTTTACCAAAGAGAATTTTCAGCCATTGACTTTTGGAACTTGGTATATGTTGGATTTTGTTTATTCAAAAGTTACAAACCACATCATGTGTCTGAGAGAAAGAGAGAGAGACAGAGAGAGAGTTAATAATTATAATCTCTACCAGATCACTTTCAGCACTTGTTGGTGATTTTGTTGGTTTGGTGCAATGAACTAATAAGGGCTTAAGCAACCCAAGGAAACCGAACCAGTAATAGTATACCATCTAGTTTCTCAGCAACAGTACCATTCATTTGTTGCTTGATAAATGTAGAACTGGATAACACCAATCCAAGTCTCTGCTGATGATATTGGAACTTTAGTGGGCTGTCATATTTCAGCATTTGAAGTCCATTAAGCTGAAATGTATGAGGCACAAGAACAGAGAGATTTATGTGTACTTCAGATCTTGGGATGCACATGTAGATCTGAATTTTTAAGAGGTATAAGCTTTCTAATTGACCCTATTTAGTTTTCTCTATCTTGGCCAAAATGAATACATGCATATTCACGACCAAGAAGGCAAGAAGGGTGTCCAATACGGGTGGCATATATGGATGACATCCATGATCCAACAACCATAAATAGGATATGGCAAGAACTTTTCATTGATCCGCAACTAACCATTTGGATTACCCCCACAATAAACTGTATGTAGTATATAAGATGTATGTATGTATATATATATATATATATATATATATAGAGAGAGAGAGAGAGAGAGAAGTCCAGTTACAGTTACAGAAAAGGAACTAAAAAGAACCAATTTTAAACTCAACAATGATATATTAATAGAGGGTGTGAAATTCTAAACTCCAATATACCAAGTAAATGAAAAAAATTTAAGTTCAGACTTCCCGAGGGCTATATAATATGAGTTAACACTGTATGCAATTACTTTCTCAGTTTAATATCAATGAGGCATGAGAGCGTGCATTCCAAGTAAAATTGGAACTGACCTTCTTCAACACCCGATGTTCACTTTTCAGACATTTAATGAGGCCAAGCACAATTTTATCTGATTTTTGAATGAATGACAAAAAGTTAGCTACAAGGAAAAGGAAAATGCAAGCTCAAAAGAAGCAAACTTGAAAATATAACTAAAAAATTCTAACCTGTGATACCATGCCCTACAACAAGGACTGCATCTGTTATATAACTATTGCCAGCTACCAGATTGCCAATGCTACGCAGCACCTTCATTACAATTCAAACAACTTACTCTCAGATTTATGTACGTATCCAATAACATCTAAGATTTTATATGCAAAAAGGATAATCAATGCTGTGCAGCACCTTCATTACAACCAAAACAGTGAAACACCTACTCTCAGATTTATGTATGCATCCCCAATAACATATTAGATTTTATATGTAAAAAGGATAATCTGATTCTGAAACTAGGACCACTTCTTGCCACTAGATTGGATGTAAGCACTCATATAATATAATATATATATATAAAATTCAGTGTCACAGTTATCACAATATTTTCAAAAATAAATATCACCATATAAATGTTAAAAAGGGGAAAACAAAAAAAATGCCAAAAATTCACGGTTTTTTTTTAAATATCGACCAAAAATTTTTATTGCGATACGATATTATCACGATAAAATCGTGATTTTTACACCACTTAATTTCTGTGCTGTTTATAAGCTCTTGCACACGGTTTTAACTCATAAAAACTGCACATGATGAATTCTTTTGTTAAAGAAGGGTATAACGTGTTAAAAGTAAAGAAGCAAAGGGTATTTTTTGAGCTGAAATTTCTCTTTATTGTCAAAAAGGGTACTTAACTCTAACTTTTAGTGAATAGGTTTATTAACTTTACCTTTCGTGTGAGATGTGAGAGTGGAAGCTGCGTATTCCAGCTGTGCCTTACCTTTTATCGAGTTTTTGCCTCTTCGGTGAGGGTTTGAGTGAGGAAGCTGCATCACAAACTGTTATTAGTTGTTACTTGTGTATTTGGTATTTATTAAAGTGCCAGTTTCTATTTTCTAGTTTTCATTTCTTGTTTGTCTAGTTAGATTTTTGATGTTTCCATATTAGTTTCTCCTTTATTTTATTTTTACCGAATTTTGACAATTTTTTTATTTTTTT
Organism: Nymphaea colorata; assembly: GCF_008831285.2. Taxonomy (NCBI): domain Eukaryota; kingdom Viridiplantae; phylum Streptophyta; class Magnoliopsida; order Nymphaeales; family Nymphaeaceae; genus Nymphaea; species Nymphaea colorata. The sequence continues at coordinate 9,664,655 of NC_045142.1, read as the reverse complement.
TAAATCGTCGAGATTTTTCTGAAAAAAACAGCTTTGCCAAGAAATATCTTGCTGCTAAATGTTAAAATATAAATCATTCACCAGCACGTTGAAGAGGAGTCTCTTAGGATTCCACCTCCTTGTAGAATGTATTAAGATATTTAATGTCCTTGTAACATGTGAAGAGTCGCCTAGGATTCTATGTTGTAGTTAATATCCTTGTTATATGTGAAGTCTCCTAGGATTCCATGTTGTAGTTAATATCCTTGTAATATGTGAAGTCTCTTAGGTTTCTATGATGTAATTAATGTCCTTGGAGCTTGTGAAATCTCTTAGGATTCTACGATTGGAGACTCTTAGAATTCTGGAAATGGGATTATAAATAGAGGCCGTGCAAACCATTTTGGCTACGGCTTCTTCTCCTCAGTTTCTTCTTGTTTTCATTCTCTCTCTCTCTCTCTCTCTCTCTCTCTCTCTCTCTCTCTCTCTATCTTTCTGCGTGAGTACTGTTTTCTGGTTACAGATATTGGTGCTGGATTTCTATCATGGTATCAGAGCGCCAGGTTACGTTATCTCTACCAAACGAAATGCCCAAACAGGTCTGATCTGGTTAGAACTCTTTTCTCATCTTGTCTCTATCCTGAATTTACTTTTCTCTTGCGCAATTCTTGTTCCTTTTTCTTCTTGCTTACCTAAGGACACATCTTGTTATATCGTGTCTTCTTTCCCTCTCATCTTCTACCTATGTACCATTCTTTTCTGCTGTCATGGAAAACCTTTCGCATTCTGGCATGTCCTCAAGTTTTCTTCCTCACCTTATTACCGAAAAACTCAACCATGAGAATTATCTGATCTGGAAAAGGCAAATCATGCCTTTCATAAGAAGTCAAGGCCTCTTTGGACATATCGATGGTTCAACAAAGGCTCCACCAATATCCGTTTTACAGGAAATAAAAAATGAGGCAGGAGAAGTTATTGTTGTTCATGAAAACACCAATCTTGAACATGCTACGTGGATGAGACGTGACCAAAGTCTGGTTGCGTATATTTTGTCCACTTTATCTCAACAAATGTTACTTTCAGTTTCTGATGATTGTACTGCAGAAGAATTATGGGAAACCTTTGCTGATACCTTTTCCCAAATATCAGAAGCTCGAATTATGTACTAAAAGAAAGAATTTCAGAATTTGAGCAAAGGTTCAACGTCTATCATGGATTATTTGGGGCGTATTAAGGCCGTCGCAGACCAACTTGCTGCCTCAGGGAATAACATTTCTGATAAGGAAAAGGTGCAGCAAACCTTGAATGGACTTGGGCATGATTATCATGCTTTTATTACAGCTCTTGAGGTCCTTCCTGTTCTGCCTTCCTTCAACGAACTACAAGGTAAACTTCTCCAACACGAAATGAATATGAAAAGAGTCATTGAAAGGACTGATCAAGGGAACTCCCAAAATGTGTTGACTATGAATGTAAAGTTTGGTAAGAGCCATGGGAACTCCAACCATGGTGGTCGTGGCATTCTACCAACACCACATAACCAAGGTATGTCTCCTTTGGATACTTCAAGAAAAATACCAATTTGTTTTCAGTGCAACAAGAAAGGGCACAAGAAGGCACAGTGTTGGTTTAATCCTCAAAATAAAAACAAAGGGGTAAGACATGATTATAAACAAGGAAGACAAAGTTCTAAATCCACCGCTGAAGATATGCAACAGCTATTGATGACCGCATTCTCAAAGATGACTATAAAGCAAAATGAGTAGGGAGAATGGTTCTTGGATTCAGGTGCAGCTACCCATGTGACAGGAAATGCAGTTAAATTGACTAACTTATCCCCTCATTACGGTAGAAGTTGCATTATAACAGGTGATGGAAAATCTCATCCCATTACACATATTGGAAATGCACATATTCCATTGTCATCCTCGTCTCTATCACAGTCTAATGTTGTTCTTGCTCCCAATATCAAAAAGAACATCATATCCATTTCTAAACTCATTGATGATACAAGCTCTTCTGTTGAATTCACACCTTCTTCTGTCTATGTCAAGGACCTCCAAACGAAGAAAATGTTCGCTAGAGGGGAGCGTCAAGGGAATATGTACGTCCTCAAGGAATGTCTACCCAAGGATTCATCCACTTTTGATATAGGATTGAAGACATTTTCTCTTTCTCATAATGCGTCATCAGTGCCAAGTTCTTGCCATTTTCAATCAAAAGTAAGGGGCCCTAACCAATTTTTGGAGTCTGATTTGTGGCATAGTCGGCTAGGACACTGTGGTCGACATTTCATTGAAAAACTTGTCACAGATAGTCTCATTCCAAGATCAAGCTTACCTCTTACTTCAAGTGTCAAAAAATGTTCGCCTTTGTAAGAATCATGTTTTACCTTTCCATAATATAAATCAAAGGGCTTCCAAACCTTTTGAAACTATTTTTTCTGATGTATGGGGGCCAGCCCCTATTGATTCCATGTCTGGGTCAAGATATTATGTCTTATTCATTGACTCTTACTCACATTTTACCTGGATTTACTTCATGAAACACAAATCAGAAGTACCCCACATATTTCGAAACTTCTATGTCATGATTCAAACTAAATTTTCATCCAATGTGGTGCATTTTCAATGTGATGGAGGGGGAGAATATTCCTCGCTTGATTTTATTGAATTTCTACGTGAAAAAGGGATAACTAGACAAATTTCCTACGCTTACACACCACAACAAAATGGTGTAGTTGAGCGGAAACATCGACATATAGTTGAAAGCGCCATGAGCATGATGCATGATACTAATGTGCCCATTTCCTTGTGGACTGAAGCCTTCCATACTGCTGTATACATAATAAATTGTTTGCCTATGACACTCTTGATGTCTAAATCGCCATATTTTACACTCTTAGGAAAACAACCTGATTACAAGAACTTGAAGGTTTTTTGTTGTGTATGCTATGTTCACGTTGATGCTGCCTTGAGGAACAAGTTTCAAGACAAAGCTATTCAATGTAGATTCGTTGGATATGCTGATGAATATAAAGGTTTTCGATGCTATGATCCAACAACTAAACGTATCAAAACTTCAAGAAATGTCATTTTTGATGAACATAGTTTTGATAATACAAATGAAATGCCTATGACCATTGAATCTTATGATCCCTGGACCAGTACACAGTTATTCAATGCAGATCCTGTTATAGAAAATGATGTGCCTTAAAATGAAGATCTAGATAGAGCAATACAACCGTCGGATATGGCTCAAAGTGAAAATCAAGAAGATCCAACACAGTCATCAAGTCATCACGAAAGCAATAATGAAGAACAGAGCAACGATGCACATCGGTATTCGGGTCTTATCTACAGTCGACGACTAAGGGACAGAGATGCTCACAGTGAAGAAGACAACATGCACCTTAAAAGATCCCAACGCATTCGTCATCCCATTCACAGGTGGGTTAGCTATGATTCTTTATCACTTGATTTTCAGTTATTCGTGGCAAAAGTTGGCAAGGAGGAAGAACCTACTTCATTTGATCAAGCATCAAAATCACATCATTGGAGAAAGGCAATGAAAGAAGAAATGGATGCCTTGCATGAATGTGGAACATGGGAGATCGTTCCGAGGCCACACGAAAAGAACGTAGTGGGCTCCAAATGAGTATACAAAATTAAATACAAACCTGACGACAGCATAGAAAGACACAAAGCAAGGTTAGTAGCAAAAGGGTTTACACAATAATATGGAGAAGATTATGATGAGACATTCAGCCCTGTGATCAAAATTGGAACAATTCGCGTGATTATATCATTGGCAATTGAATATGGATGGAGACTACATCAAATGGACGTGAAGAATGCTTTTCTTCATAGTGATTTAAGGAAGGAAGTATATATGGAACAACCTCCAGGATACACAAAAGGAGACTCTCATGCATGGGTTTGCAAACTAAGAAAATCTATTTATGGACTTAAACAGGCCTCACGTTCGTGGTTTGACAGTTTCTCCTGCAAGATTCAAGAATGTGGTTTTCGGAGATGTCCTCTAGATCACTCTCTTTTCATTTATCGAAAGGAAAACATATTTATTTTACTTCTTATATATGTTGATGATATTGTTATCACAGGCAATTCAGAAAAACACATAGAAGAAGCTAAAGTTTTGATGATGCAAAACTTCAAAATGAAAGAGCTTGGTGATTTACGATTCTTTCTTGGAGTGGAGATTGATAGGCACAATAATCGCCTTACATTGACACAACAGAAATACACGTTGGATCTGCTAAAACAGTCAGGTATGTCTGATTGTAAGCCTGTTGGAACTCCTAGTATTCTAAATCAAAGACTAAGTGCTCAGGATGGGGAGTTATATGAAGATCCTACGCAATATCAAAGTATTGTTGGGGCACTTCAATATCTTACATTTACTAGACCAGATATTATATATGCTGTGAATCAAGTATCTCAATTTATGCATGCACCTAGAGATACTCACATGGATGCTGTCAAAAGAATATTAAGATATCTTAAAGGGACAGCAGGAGATGGCTTAATTTATGGTAAGAGTGAAAATATAACTACTGGACATCAACTTATGACATTCACAGATGCAGATTGGGCTGGAGATCCCGATCAAAGAAAGTCCATTTCTGGTTTTTGTATTTTCATTGGACGTAATCTTGTGTCTTGGAGTTGTCGAAAGCAAAAGGCAGTAGCAAGATCCAGCACTGAAGCTGAATACAAATGCATGGCTGCAGGTACTACTGAAGTTACATGGGTTAGACATTTGCTAGAAGACATTGGAGAAAAGATTAAAACGTCAATGTTAATGTGCGATAATCAAAGCGCTATTAACATTGCCTTTAATCCCATACAACATGGTCGAACAAAGCACATTGAGATTGATCAACACTTTGTTAGACAAAAAGTGGAAGACAAGGAGATTCAGCCTATTTATGTTCGTACAGATGAACAAGTTGCAGACTTATTTACAAAAGGATTAACAAAAGAACGATTCTGGTTTTTAAAAGGCAAGTTGTACATGGTGCAAAACCATGCACAACTTGAGGGAGGGTGTTAAAATATAAATCCTTCACGAGCACGTTGAAGAAGAGTCTCTTAGGATTTCACCTCCTTGTAGAATGTGTTAAGATATTTAATGTACTTGTAACATGTGAAGAGTCTCCTAGGATTCTATGTTGTAGTTAATATCCTTGTTATATGTGAAGTCTCCTAGGATTCTATGTTGTAGTTAATATCCTTGTAATATGTGAAGTCTCTTAGGTTTCTATGATATAATTAATGTCCTTGGAGCTTGTGAAATCTCTTAGGATTCTACGATTGGAGACTCTTAGAATTCTGGAAATGGGATTATAAATAGAGGCCGTGCAAACCATTTTGGCTACGGCTTCTTCTCCTCAGTTTCTTCTTGTTTTCATTCTCTCTCTCTCTCTCTCTCTCGCTCTCTCTATCTTCCTGCGTGAGTACTGTTTTCTGGTTACAGATATTGGTGCTAGATTTTTATCACTAAAAACCCAAGAGTGATATTTGTGACAATATATACATATATATATACACACACACACACACGCATATATATATATATAGAGAGAGAGAGAGGAAGGGAGAGAAATTGGTACGAAACACTTAGATCAGGGATAAAAGCCAGACCTTTCATTTTTTGCTAAAAAAATTATGTTAAATAAAATGTAAACCACAACCACAAATATCGTTCGTGGGAAAATATCGGCGAGGTTTTTCTATCATATTTCTTGGAAAAATCTCGGCAATTTTTTTTTTAAATAAAAAAAAATCACATGTCACACCTTAAAAAAAGAAACAAAACAAAATTTGAAGTCTATTCTGGAATTAGGCATAAAGCTTGTTGCTCCTCTATTAAATAGTTAAAAGATAGGACTAGGTGGGAGTGAAGGGGAATCTACAAATAAGATTTAAAATATAAAACCTACCGCACGTGGTTTCTGCCTAAGTTCACTAAAGAGCAGCAACACCCAATTCCTATCGAGGTGGGAAAAGAGGGTTTGGAAACCCTAATCCTTTTTTCCCTTTTCCATTTTTACCGTTCAAAGGAAAAAAAGAGTTCAAAACTGCCCTCTTAAAACCTGTTCATTACAAAAATTATCCCTGTTTAAAAAGCAAATGGAGCACATGCAGGTTAAAGTTTTAAAATTTTTCAAAAAATGCCAACAAGACCCCTGTTTGAGTGCAGGTTTAAACAGGGACAAAAAAAACGTGATAAAATTGTGTTTTTATTGCGATATATTTTTTGGTGGTATTTTGAAAATATTGCTGTATTTTTTCATCTTTTTCGTTTTTCTTGTTTTTATCGTAAATATCACGATATTTTCGAATATATCGCGATATTTGTGGCTATGATATAAACATCTTAATATATTTATAAAAATTATTTTGATATAAAACATTCTTTGAATCAAGTTGTTTTCATGAAAAATGTTGATTTTTCTATTATCAAAATGTTGATGCTATGAGAGCCATTCAATTTTGCTTATTATAGAAAGTAGAAACACTATTAAAACCCAAAAATTGATCAACTTAATATATATTTTGCATCAACCTTAAAAAAAAACACTTTAAATATCAACATTAAAGGGTCTGGTTTTTGTCCCTGACCTATTGGTCTGGTTTCTACCAATCACTCTATATATATTTATTGGATTTGTGAATTTTCCCATCCGGGTTTGGACGGAGAATCCTGCAGCCTCTCACAGCACATGGCCCAATGCGTAGCATCAAGCGGTGTGTTGAATTAACCACATCTGCCTGATGCAATCTGTGATTGGACAAAACTGAAGATGGTCAAAGGATAGACACACACACATATATATAGAGAGAGAGACCATTCTTTTGGTAAGAAGATCTATACTCCTCAAAATTTTGGGGCACAAAAATCCAAAAAACCAGTAAGAAAACAAAAGAAACAATCAATTGATAAACCAAGAAGAAAAACTAAAAAGTACTTCTTGTGAAAATCAAAAAATAAAGCTTCATATCTCAATAGGGACAAACAGTCTGCAAATACGACTAAAAACAAAATTATAAAAATAAACTTAGTTGTATTGTCTGCAATGAAAACAATCATTTATGAAGTTGTTGCCCTAAATTATTAAATGCTTACACTAAAGAAGCAATCTTAATAAATACTACAAATCAATAACTCATTAACATCAATGAATATGTTAGTGATTCTGAATCCATTTATTTTATCGTCTCTGTCAAAGACATAGAACAAACCAAAAATAGTAGTTGTAAAGAAGAGTATCCTTTAATAAATAAATTCACAAAAAATGATAAAAACATTCTAGACAAATTTATAAAACTATATATTCCGGATAATGAATTATCTCGAATGTTATTATTACTGGAAATTCAAAGAAGGAAATCTAAATAAGCAAATGTTTTCATTGCTACAGAGGCCCTAGTATGGATAACAGATGGGGATGTACCCTCTGTTACAATGAAACTTGTAGGCTTTGTCTGCAAATTTTTGAACCAAATTTGGAGTTACCAAGACAAGAAAATGGTAAAACAAAAGAAAAATGGGAAGAATCAAGTTAGAATATGAAGACTCGAAAACTATAAAGATGAGATTGAATCTTTCAAAATAGAAAGACAAAATCAAATCTTAGATTTACAAGAAAAATTGAAAGAACTTACAACCCAACCATCTTCTTCTGCTTATATGCATAAAGAGGTGGAAACAACTGTTGCTGATCAGGAACCAGAAAAATTACAATAATAAGGAGCCAGAAAATTTACAATATTTTCATCAGTAGCTGATCAAATGTAAAGTTACAATAGGGACCTCTATTATAGATGTCCAAGCTTTAGTAGATACAGGATGTACTAATACTATTATTGATAAGTCTCTAGTAGATTCACAATATATTAAAAACATGGAACATCCTATTGCAGCCGAAACTATGTCTGGAGCTAAACTCCACTATACAGAATATATTCCAAAGGAATTAAACACAATGAGTATGAGGGATCGTCGTTGAGCAGGAACATGTTGAGTATGAGGGATCAGCGAGAGACACTGCCTGTTGACAAGGAACCCTCCAGCGGGTGTTGGTCCAGCGATTGAGACCAAACCAGATTAACGACCGAAGGAGAAAGGGTCTGTGTTTTCACTTTTCAGTGCGAGAAAAAAAGGACTCTAGGACACACTTGAAAGAAACTGCACATGTACTTAGTAGATGAATCTGGGGAAGAATTCCAAGAAGCAACAGCAGAAGATGTTAAGCACAGAAATGACAACATACCAGAAGAATCCATTCCTGAAATTTCCCTACATGCGTTGGCAGGGGATAATGTTCCCCAAATGATGCGCGTGGATGGTAAGCTGAAGGGGCATGAGCTTAGCATTTTGGTGGACACAAGGTCCACGCACAACTTCATTGGGAGAAAGGACTGCAAAAATGTGTGGATGCAAGGTGTTAGAACAGCCAGAATTTAAGGTGGTGGTTGGGAATGGGAGTTTGCTATGGTGCAAAGGACACTGTCCTCATGAGAAAATTAAAGTGCAGGGACAGAAATTCAAGGTCAAACTATTTCCCTTGGCCATGGGGGTCGCTGATATTGTATTAGGAATCCAATGGCTGAACAGCTGGGTAATGTGATATGGGATTTCACCTCAATGACGATGACCTTCAAAGGTGCAGATTGGGAGCAGCACATACAGGCCAGGACAGCAGCCCCCATGGTAGTTGAAGAGAACATGCTGATAACCCAGGTCAGACCCAGTGAGGAAGGACTACACCTCCTGATGACTGTTAGGCCTAACAGCCCAAAATCTGGTGATACACAGAAGCCAACAGCTCCTACCTTCTTGCATGAGGTGGTAAAGGAGTACGCAGACTCGCAGAGGTGTTTGAGACACCTAAAGGTCAGTCCCTAAAGAGTCTTTAGTTGGGTCATAGTGAAATAATGTATGGGTCGGGTCCATAGGAGAAGACCCAATCATACTATGCTTTCCTTGTATAAAAGGTATTACTCGATGTAAGTTTCTTTCATCTAATAATTAGACATGAGTCTTTCCCTCAAGTGAGAGGGTTAGCCCTAATTCTCTGGGAGATTAGGCTTGTTTGTGTGAGTTGAGTGTTGTGTTACCGGCAGCTAACACATTGCCTACATGGTTGGTACCAAAGTGGCAACATGTGTGTGTATCCACATTTCCATCCTGCTCCCTTCGTACTCTGTGGAAACATAGTTGTTTGGGAGAAATCATGTGCAGCTGATCCAATGGGTGTAGATGTAGGCATCCTAAATCGTATACTTGAAATCGTCCATAGTGTTCTGAAGCTTGATGGTGCAATAACATGAGGAAATGTCAATCTAACAATTGTTGATAGAGAAAGGGATAGGGTGCATCCTTGGAGTGGCTAACAAAGCGTCTGGTGGTAGCGTTGGTGCTAAAACCCCATGGACAAAGTCAACATCCCATGCACCGGAGAGGGTGAACCGGTTATCAGAGGAAAGGATGATGTCCTGGATGTGGTAAGAGTTTCCAGTGAGACGTCGCCAAGGCATGCCTATGCAGACAGACTTGTCGCTCGGAAAGAAGATAGTCGGTTTAGAGTTGTCAATCGACTCACCGTCGCCTTCATGGCGTCGAAATCCACCTTGATTATCCCTCTCAACACCAAAATATTTGCCCTTAGCTTTTCATTGTCACTCAGACAAAGAGCCATTGTTGACACCTCATGCATTTTGCTCTTATATCCTTCCATAGCAGCTAAGGTAATAGCTATAGGCGACTGGGAAGGTTGTGTTAGAATTTAAAGTTTATCTTAGATTTCATGTACGTATATATATATATATATATATATATATATATATATATATATATATATATACACTTTCATATGTCACATACCCTTAGTTGCTTGACATATGGTTGTGTATATTTTTATGTATGTGTGCATAGGTCTCTTGCATATTCTTCTTTCCTTTTATGTATTTTTCTGTTTCTTTTTACTTTTATCATTTTTATTTGTAAAAGGGAGAAGAACTAGCTGTTGGAGCTAGCCCAACAGCCATCTCCCTCTTCCGCTTTTCTTTTTCTTGTACTATAAATAAGGGACTGTTGTCCCTTGATTTGATAAGGATTTAAGGCCTGTTTCTATCGTAAATATCATGATATTTTCGAATATATCGCGATATTAGTCGCTATGGTGTATATGTATATCTCGTACTAATGTAACGATTTATTATGCATGACCCATACTTTTTTGGCATTAATATAGCCTGTTATTTTTTTTCTCAAATGTCTCAAGTGAATGTCTTTGTGATTTGTCCTTATAGTGACAATATTGTTCTTTCGCTTTTATTCCTTTGCATTGTTCTTATGAACCTTGTGAGATTCAAGTCTTTACTTAAGGAGTTTCATTACAGAGGGATGGTTTATGAATTGTTCCTGTGAGGTCCTTTAGTGGTGGCTTGGCAGTTGTAACACTTTTTGACTGTTCCATGAACCTACTTCAAAGATTGGGGCAGATTCATCGAACATGCACAAAGTGTTCCATTTGCCATGTGAGTCCTTATGATTTGCTTTGTGCTATTGTTAACAAAATTGCATTTGGGCAAATCACAGAATAGTTTCCAAACTAAAACATAAAATTTTTAATAGGACAAGTCCGTTCACATTGACCATTTTGATAGGAAAAAACATTTGTTCAGGTATTCATAGAGATCAACTTTGAACAAATACAAATCACAAATGAAACCCTCTTACACTCCCACAAAATATCTTTAATTCATAACTTTTACCGGAATCAGCAATTGTAATTGTTCTGAAGCAGCTAACCTCTCGACGAGTAGATGGACAACCTCACTCTTCACCATTTCATTAACAGCAAGATTAGAGAGGGCAGACAGGTAGACTACCACCCACGAAACTTCAGTGGCCAATTCATCATCCCTGCTTATATGAATAAATAATTACATTGAGCTCTTGAAAAAATGGTATTCTAATAATTATCCCACTGATTAGAGAAGTGCATGGACCAACTCAGTTCAGAAAGCTCAATTTTGATTCGAGATTCAGGCTAGTTCAATGGAAACATTTTTACATGTTTTCAACCGTAAAAGTTCTGATCTAGCTTGTCTGTAAGGAAATAATGACAGGCTTAACCAAAATATATTATTCTCAATTGGTATCAATTAAAAGAAAAGGTCTGATAAAGTAAAACTATCTTTGCAAGGTCCAATCTTAGTTTGAAAACCATATCTTTAACAGTATGTGTCAGATAAGATGCCCAATGAAAATTGCATCCACTCACTGGCACTTGATAATACATCAAAAATACTCATAAGAAGCATATATGCCTGATGGATACATACTTCATCAGTCCTTACAAACCAGAACCCTGGGTGATTATAAGGAACTTATTATTCGAAGGTTAAATGAGACAAAAATATAAAAGAACATTTCCACTGAACATGTAAAACTTATCAAAAATCTATGGGATCTCAGTTTTTGATGCATCACATTTAGCTCCCTTTGGTATTGAACTAAAAATACTTCTGCAAAAGGTTATTTACTCCCGAAACACATCTGAAGAATGAAGTAATGCATGAAGCAAGAAAAATTATCCAAGTAACTACAGTGATAGATTCAACAAGAACCAATTTAATTGAACATATAGAAATATTCTATATGATATATTTATACATGAAGCTAGCCACACGCATATACAAGTATCAAACACATATTTTTAACTCTGCCCTCCACTGTGCCATCTGGAATTTTAAAGTTGTTTTAATAAATCTAATGGCACGTACAGATTAAGAGCCCAAAATATAGGAATAAATAGAAAGAACTTGTATTCTTCAAAACATAGATAAACAGTGGAAAAACTTGAAATATTGATTTTTAAACCCTTATAGAGCTCAATTACTCGTGGACAAAAAGTGAACCTTTTCTTCCTACATCTTTAAACATGTAAAATGCATCTATTGGTTGGATTTGACTCATTTGAGAAATACAGCCCACAAAGTGCTGGTCTGCTGAATGTTACACTTGAGGGCAGGCAGATAAGGTGGACACCACAATCTAAGCCTACATATAGAATTTAACTAGACACTCCTTGAAAACATGCGCATATTCAACTTTGAATATCTGGCATACCTGAAGCAGCATGATTCTTTCTACTTAAGCCATCAGCATAGCTCAGTTTGAGAAATACTAAAGCTATAAGAGATGTAATGTTTATATTCAACCAAGCTTATTAACAGTAAAAGCTAACTTGAACCTTACATTTTCTTTAGATGCTGAATAATTGATTCTAGGACACCATTACTCTTTATTAGATCCATTGCAGCTTTAGGATCAGGACCCTGCAATCATTGATAAAAATATTTTTGTCGTAACTGACATATGAGGGACAAAACTGCCAAAATGCAATCTATGATCATGTACATAGGAAATCACTACCCTAGACTGTAATAAAATTAAAGTATTGTCAACATATCATGTTAAGACCTTTCAGAAGGAAAAATAAAAAACACACCTTAATTAGATTGGACAATGTCCATGCTGCAGTTCTTGCAGTGGAACCCCTATTTGAAAGTAACATTCTTGCTAGAGGTGGTAAGGCCCCTTGTGCCAGTAAAATGTTTCTCATCTCTACTCCCTCACCAGCAAGGTTGCCAATAGCCCATGCACATTGCTCCGCAACATGAATTGAGCTCTTCTCTGATCAAATATGTCCAAGAAAATTAATTGGTCTCAGCGAGAATTTGCATTTAGTATTAGAAAACCATCACGAGCAAGTAATGAAGCTGGAAAGCAAATACAGAGGCTGATATGCAGAAAATTTATGTATTAAAAATAGTCTTAAACTGAAGGGGAGCCACCAAAAAAATTTCCGTGATTTAGAAAAGTTGAGTGGGCATTGCATCAGTAAGCTGGAGAACTGAAACTGCATAGCTAACATTGGCACAGACGATCGGGAACTATGCTTACTGTTAAAGTCACCCTAAAGCATGATACGTGTAAAGACAAAGAATGAATCCTTTGAGATTTCCACCATCAACTTTTAAAAGCAGCAAAAGCTAAATGCCTCAAAATGCAAATAGATGAGACGTTGACAAAAATATTTGGGTACTTTTTAAATTTACTGTTTTCTGAATGCCTTACAAAGTCTTTCCTTCTTCAAAGCTGACATGCTTAACTACATAAACACCAACGTAAGAATTGGTACTGAACACTCTATGTGACATATATGATAGAGAAGAGTAAAAAGGGGTAAAGCATCTATTCTTCCTCCCACTGTTTATATCCTAACTAAAGTGAAGAGAGAATGGCAGCATTTCACTTATTTCCTCATCTGTCAAATTTAGTTCTTCCTTTTCTTGTCACAAGGACGTAGGGGGTAAATCATCATCTCCCTCATTTCTCTCTGAGTGTGGCTGTGGAGAGAGTTTCTGACCCATTTAATGGAACCTACTTGAGGCGAATATGCACACGTGTAGTAGTGGACTGTGCTCACCATGACTGATGATTGAATTTCTGAGGCAGAGCTATTGAGATCAGGGTATTGGATGCATTTAGCTATTTTCATTTATTTAGTGAACTTGGACCTTTTGTTATTAGCTTTTGGATATTGCCCCTTTTGTATGGATCCGAGATCCATTTGTTTTGGCAGCAGCCGTGTTTAAAGGGCACGTATGATTTGTTTGAGTTACTAAAGATTGGTTATTGAGGTTTGCTTGCCCTACTCCTTTCCTCTTTCACGTTCTTTTCTCTATTTTTTACATTACATTTGCTTTCGCGTTTCCTTCAGTTTGCATTTTCGTGACAATTAGAATGAGGAACTCCATCAAGTTCATTAGTCAGACCAGCACGTGAACCAGAACCCCATTGAAGGTGCAAACAGCTGCAGCAATATCCTCAAGGACTTCATGTTGCTCAGGTCTACTGCTTCTCACAAGGACATTTAGAAAAGGATCCCCTTTTCAGATCTAAGTGGCTGCTATGCTTTATTTGCTAAAAAGGGCTTCATTTTCTAACATGTCCAGTTGTCAATCTTCAACTTCCAATCTATTAGGAAATGCCAAATTTTTATGCCTAAAAGCCAGAACCCTGTTATAAGGTTTAGCAAGTTTCTTGGTCAGAGAGTATACGGACATTACTTCCATGAACTATGATTAAGATGATGTATTCTAGAACTTAGATTCCTATTGCACAGGAGATCCAAGGACAACCCAGGACAATTTTGTGTTCGTGATTTCTGCTGATGGCTTGTAATTCATGAACATGGATTGCCATAGAAAATGGTTTACAAAGTCAGCATGGGCTCCACATTTGCTTAGACTCTTCGAAAAATCACCCACCCTTGCAGAACCAATCTGCCAAGCAGAACCAGCCCAGCCATCAAAATTAACATGGCTCTGATACCACATGCGACAGGCGAACTTTTTGAAGCATCCTGTGCTAAAGGTTACCCAAGCCTTAATTTAGTGCAATCTTTCATAAATGCTTCTTGGCGTGCATTATTCTTTTCAATGTCTCTACACTAACAAAATGATCTGGGAAGGACCCAGTTGAGAAGAAGTCCCCAACCAAAGTTTAAGTGGCGACTGTCTTGTAAGCAACACACTCGCTCATCACCTTACTCAAAGGCCAGTTTGCTGTTTACTCAACCTTGCACCATCATTCATAGTTGTGACTGCAGCCTATGTGTCCACTAAAGGAATTAGCCCTACCTCATGTGCACCCCTATACACAAACCAAATGCTATGCATCTTATTCATACTCGGCTAAGGGTTCACTGCCTTGGACATATATCTTGCATGTCTTTGTGTTGCCGCTGTACACATTGCAAATGCGAAGCTTTTTGCTTAACTTTCCTCTGATTCTTCCTAATGCTTTCTAAGCTAAAACAATACACATTCGGTTGCATGAATATGTCCTACCATTCACTTCTCCTAGCCAGACAAAGTCAGTCCAGAACATAGTGTACATACTTATATGTTGATACGAGACATACATACATACATACATTACTGTATAGGATTCTGACTAGTG
Source organism: Nymphaea colorata (assembly GCF_008831285.2). NCBI lineage: Eukaryota > Viridiplantae > Streptophyta > Magnoliopsida > Nymphaeales > Nymphaeaceae > Nymphaea > Nymphaea colorata. Next base: position 9,649,610 of record NC_045142.1, on the reverse strand, counting down.
TTTCATCACCATAGGTGGTGAACAAGTGGTAAGGGAATGTCAAGGGTGTAAACTTGAAGACACTAGACCAAACTTCAACCTTGTTATTCTGTTGTCTAAAGTTTTTCCCTAGCATTTTCTTCACAACCTTTGACCTTCTGTGTTCACCATTATCATCAAATGAAAAGAAAAAAAAGGGTATTGATACTTCAAAAATGGTATGTGTAAAGTGAATTCAGAAAGGTGGATGACAAGTAATACATTGATTTTGAAAAGGTAGTTTCACACAACAGCTTCTGAGTCCTCATATTTTCTTAATGCACATATCCTAGAACTCCCTATAAAAGATTAGGTAGAAATCAAATAAATCAGAAACTAAGAAGAAAACATAAATAAAACTAGATAAAAATGATAAAAACTAAAAAGAATTTTTAATGATGATAAAAATGATGAAACATGATTTCCTTTAAGTTTAAATTGGAATACATCATGATATTAACGTTTTAAAAGAGAAAAATGAAAAAATTGGAAAAGTAATGCAAAAAAAATGCGATAAATATATTTTCCCATTCTTTTTCAAAATACCACAGTTTTTTCTTATTTCATTCATTTTTCAGGTTATTATCATTTTTGAAAATATCGTGATATCTGTGACACTGGCTAGTTGAGAATAACAGAAAAGCTACAAACTATAAGGTTTTCATTATTCTTTTCGCACAAGTACAACGAAAGAATCAGTAAGCACAAAAGAAACTAAAAAATAGTAACTACACACTTTAAATGAAATTTTTTGAAAGTTTTTCAAAAAAATATTTTAACACTATCATGTTAATATTGCAATATACAATTTGTAACCAATTACAACGGCACATTTTCATTAACAAGAGAGCCACGCACTTGGTGAGGGAGTGGCCTAATTATTCGAAAATAAAGGAGGTCAATAGTAGGACAATTGGAGTGCATCCCTCAGTAGTTGGATAAACTGGTAAACGACCTGTCTAATGGTAGCCTGCTTTAAGTGGAAATTTCCAAAGCACTAGATGACAATCACATGACTAGAAGAAAGTGGTTATCTACATAATCAAATCTTAAAAACTCATACAAACCACCAAGATGAGCTATAAGCAATGGAAGTGCAGGTAACAAAGCTTGTGTCTGCTCAGGCTCTCCTGCAGCTATATTTGTCAAGCACCAAGCTGCTTCAAGCAACTGTCAACCAGAAGTAAATAAATTAAGCTATTAGAATAAACATTCACATGAATACGCCTCCATCACAAAGTTGACATCAATTTATCTTTAAAAACCAATGGCCATCTGGAAGATAAGCAAACCAAGTAAACATATCTACATAAGGCCATTATTCAAGCTGGAATCAGGGAATAACTACTATGTTTTTCAAAAGAAACCTGTTCATCTTGCGATCCAAAGGAAAGGCATTGCACAAGTAAAGGTACTGCACCAGCTTCAACAGCAGCTACTATTGGAGGTGTCATTGACTTTGACAATAATCGTCTCAACTTACGTAGTGATTCTATTTTCTTTTGTACTGCTCCTTTTCCTCTGAGCAACAACAAGAAGAAAGTACGGTAAGTATTGTAGCAGCAGAGAAGAAATAACTTTTTCACTGATATATCAGAATATTTGGCTTCCTACAAACCCTATCACAATGCAAGGAAATGGTTCCTTCAAAAGGATGGTCAAAATTGATTTTTCAGAGGGTGATACCCTCTTGAGGAAATACAAGCTTAAATAAAGAACAAAGTAGAAGGCTTAAATAGCCAAAACCACCACTAAAGGTCTTTACAGAGCATAAGCACACAGAGAACAAACGAAGTTTACTGATATAATGCTCAAAACAAGCATAAACACAAAAAGTGGATGGAACACCTGATGTATACCTCATGAAAAGATATTACAGCTGCTCTGTATCTCCAAGTGGCTAGAATTCAAGCCGTTGGGAGCTGTCTAACAACTAGAAGCTGTCCTTTTTTTAATGACCAAAATGCCACATGGAAAAAATTAAAAATGGAAATTTACAGTCATAAAGAAAGAAAAATCATGAACATATATACATATATACACATGATATGCCCATGCATACATATGTATCAATAAACATGCATATGTGCATAGATATATACAATCCCTCTATAGAAATTGTTTGTCTAAAACTGTTGCCCATAGGTCCCGACACAAGGTTAGAATTCTATATGCCCAAACCCAATCTTACGGAAGCGTAAAGCTTCACAAGGTCTAAGACTGTCACTTGGCCCAAGACTGTCTCAGACAGTCACTTGGCCCAAAGCTAATCATGGTGAACAGTAAAGCTTCACAGGGTATTTCTGTTAAAGTTATAGCTAGTCCACATCTTCACATATATGTCTCTTTAGCGAGCCTCTCTCTGAGACGATGACAGATTGTCATAGCTTCCACACAAGGTCAGAAACTAGTCATCAAGGAACATTGCTACCTTAGGACCATTATAGATACCGCCAACATCTGTAGGGGCCTCAGTATTATCTCTTCTGTCATTAGGTTACGAGCTTCCTTAACTTTCTAAAACTGGGCAAGCATTTAAAACCTAATTGGAAAGATTAATGAAGGGGCTTAGTTTGACCATTAGCAATAGGTCACTCATTCCCTATGTTTGTTTATATATTGCATTACATCTCATTGTACAACATTCTAGTCTATGATATTTAAGAATCACCATCAATACCTCAATGTTATAGGACAATCCTTTGGGCTTTGTTCTATATCCTTGGGGATATTTGTAACCAGCGTTTAAGAATTCTTAAATGATACACTAGCAGTACATTAAAGATGAAGTCAGACATTCCCCCCAAAACGCAACAATCACTTAGAACAAGCATAGCACATTCATGTTAATGTAATGATGAAGAATGCATGTTTGCTATGTTATTTTGTACAAGTTCAGATAAGAAATAGTTTTGGGTGGTAAAACCATAAAACACAAACATGATAATTCAAACCCGAGTACTATTTGTAACTAAAATAGTAAGTCCATTTCATCTTGACACAAGATCTAAACCCCTATATAGCAATTCAATGTTTTTCCTAAGCTTGGAAGTGCTAGCCTTGTGCGGCCTAGCCTGCCCTGGCCAACAAGGGGCGTTATGCTACATCACGGCATAGGCAGGCATCAACACTAAGAGGCTTAACATAACCAGATATCTCCTGCTATTTGTTGCCAAAACATATTCACATGATTACCAAAAATGGCAAATTCATACATATAAGAGGCTGCAGACTTTAATTCTTCGACTGCAGCTGATGTTTGTGCATTTAGAACTACTTCCTCATCATCCATAATAGCATCTTCATCAGAAAGTGCATTTGTCCCATCCAAAACTCCATCACGGCAGAGCCGTTTGGTGCGAATTGCTGCTTCACGTCTTTCTTTTCCCACTGCAACTGCATGTTGACGCCTCTTTTGTACAGCAATATTTCCAACTGGGAAATAAATATGACAAGTTACTGATCAAGCACTTAAGGAAATTAAAAGGGATAAGATTCACCCAGAGGTCAAAACACAGATGCAGACATAGAAGAGAGCCTCAGACACAACCTGAAAAGTAAGTCCATCTAGAGCCCAAAGGAAAGAACACAAGAGAGTTCAACTTGCAAAAACAACCTGAAAGTTATCCATGAAATGCTGATGGACATCACATAGCACAAGTACTGGTATGTAAAACAAGAATAAGCTGAAAAGTAATTTCAGCTTCAATATGCCTTAAAGGTGAACAATAATCTCTCTCATACACCCACATGCATGCATACATGCAAACATACATACAATCTACAGTAGATCAACAACATAAGTTCACAGTGTCAGCAGTTTTATATTTATTATTTCATTGGTGTTGGATTTTTAAACTCCACATTCTAGTTTGGAATTAAGAATGTTTTGACAAATTGTCATGCTAAGGGCCTCAAGATGTTAACAAAAGCAGCTAAACAGCTAACTTGGAGCATTAATGAGAACAACAGCCTAGGAGCAAGTGATTGGTAAACTTTAAGAGAAATCAGCAATTGTTCAGGCTCAATGGCTTATGACAATCAAGTATTTCACAAACGAATAGTTTCGCTATTCGGTAGCAGCAACCAGAGAAGCATCATGGCTCAACCAGTGGGGACCCTACACTGGTCAACTAGATCTACAAGAACACTTTTCAGGAATTATTGTGCCTTTCCATAGCACGGTTTTGTGGCAATGTGCTCTAAGATTGAGTGTAGAAGGTCAGTTCATGGTAAATGGAATTTATATCTTCATATCAACTACCTACAAGAGAGTGAATTTTACATGATCTTCTAGCCTATATTTCATTGTAAATGCATCCTTTCCTTTATCGGGTGATTCTAATCATGTGCATTCATCTGTTCAGTGTTCACAACTTATCCATCGTGTAAATGATAACTTGTTATGAACTTAACAAACATATCAATACAGCAGGTCATACTAAAGCTATTGCATAGACACAGGTATACCTGAAGATATAAATATAGACCAGTCACAACTATTTTTTACCATTTTCTTGTACAATACAATCTGTCATGTGGATTTGATTTTCATGACCAAAACATTACAAATCCTTATAAAAATTACATTTTTAAGTGTGTAGCTAAGATCTTATAAAAGTTTAACAATCAAATATCAAAATTTTTAGCCTACAGAACTCATCTTATACATCAAAAGAAAATGTTTTTCTATATAGATTTTTCATAATTTTCTACTTAAAGAACACATCTATATATATATATATATAATATGTTTGTGAGTGTGTTTGTTAAAGACAAATTATGTATAAGAACGCTGACAAACCTATGAATTGCTTTCCCATTTGCGAACATGGATCTTGAGACAAAGTCAAATCTAATATACACAGTCTCTGTTGACTATGTCTGACATGACTGATAATTGAATTTGGTGAGCTGGAGCAGCATTGACACCTGAACCAGCATCTGACATGGGTGACACATGGGCAACATTACCTTCCTAAAGAGTATGTGGAAGTATCATGTTATCAATTTTAGGCATTCAAATTACAAGTTTCACCCTCTGTGCATACGAGATTGGATTTTGTTGGTTAAGATGGCTAGGTCTGTGTCCTGCAAACTGAGAGGTATGTCTTCTACTCCATGCAGTTTCATGTTTAGTTCAAGCATCTTTTACAGTTCTGAAGTCAACTCTACAGGAATTCTCTGTGAATCAGATGAACTGAAGCAGAATTCATATCATGTGTGAAAATATTGATTAAAAATATATATGTTTAATTTAAAGAAAAACTAATCTAAGGAAAAATCGGCCATTTAACTGACTCAAGCACGGTGCAGCCAAGTCCGCTGGTAATCAACCAATTTTCCCCTTTGAATTGATGCCTGCATTGAATTAAAAAGGTGTTGATTCAATTTTAGAAGGCATTGATTTGATTTAAATCAGCCAATTTGAGCACATTTGATCCGACCTTGACAACACCGATAAGTTACAAGGATATATTACGCCCGCCTTAACACATGGATCGACTTGTCGCCAAAATGTTGAGCGCCAGTACCCTTAATTTGTGGTATCCAATTTACAGGCCTTACCCATAAAATTCAAAAGGAATTCACATTTCCAAAAAACATATGGTTCAAAAGTGATTACTTTTTTATAACATTATAACAAGCCTACGTCAAGGTGGATTTACTTAAGGAGAAGTTCATTTTCCCCATCAGCTCGTTATTGAACAAAAGATATAGGTTGTTCTTCCCGTTCTTCGGATTACATCTGCGGAAATCTACACAAAATACAACCATTTGGAGATTCAAACCTCCACCAGCACCCCACTCCCCTCCACAGAGAAAAAACAATAGTTTCTTCTAATGAAACTGAAACAAAAATTAACTGAGCGAGGCAAACTCATTTTTTAGAATTATTTTTTTTAAAAAGGATCAATTTGATGTGCGTAGTCACAACAAAAGATACCACAAAGTGCTCAATTCCAGCCGCGGGAAGCAATTAGCTAGATTTACGTCTATCGCAGCTATCGTTTTGGAGCGATCTTCCAAAAATTTAGCGGAGGAGTTTCATAAAGGAGCGAAGTCCAAGATGGAGCTTCTGCCAAGTGACAGCTACTTCCCTTAGCAAACGCCAAAGTACGATCTCCGACTATTTTTAACGAAACTAACGCAATTCCAAACAAAGCAGAATCGCGTAGTCTGTCCAATGGGAAGCAGGTAGGAAGCAACAGAGACCAGAAGAAATCGTTGGAGGGGAAGATGAGGGAGAACAACAAACCTGATGTTTTGAGAGGCTCTCTTATTTGGGTAGACGATGAGCCTTCCTGGTCTCCGGAGTGGAGCATCGAGGCCACGGAGATAGCGGGCAGGGCGCGGGCGGGACGACGACGGAGAATGGTATTCTGGAGGCAACCCACTGTTTTGAAAAAGGCCCCGCTGCAGCGTTTCTTAGACTCGCACCACGTATGTACCCGGGATCGTTTGATGACTGAGAATCAAAAATCCACTTCAAACACGAATGGGAATGAAAGTTCTTGCGTGTAAGATCATTTGAAATTTTTGATTTCGGAATTAAAACAGGACTTGTTTGATGAAAAGGAAATTAAATTTTTTTAATTCATGAATTAAGGTCTTCATGTCTTCGCCTTAAAAGCAGATGAAAAATTGCCAGAATCCCAAAATCATAATTTCATCTATCGTATGAGGTCAAAATCCCGAATTTTGATTTCAGAATAAGTTTATAATTTCATAATCAAAATTATTTTGTTCGATTTAGCAATTACTTTTTTTTTTAAATAATTCTAAAATTTCACTATTCCCAAGCCAATCAATTGCCCGCAATCCCATAACCGAGTGTTCGGATTTTAGAACGCAAATTGCCTGCAATCCCCTTTCGAACACAATACTTTTTATATCCAATGGTGAGAAACAAGGTTGAAAAAGTTTGACCTCAAGACATGAAAGTGATATGTCCTAATCCATTTGTATAGCACAAATGGCCCACTCATCATACACACCAATAATTATATACTAATATGTGATAAGGGTATTGATACACCTACAACTTGGACTATCAGTTGGTCCTTGTTCTCTGGGGCAGAGCCAAGAGGTGGGCCGCAGGGGTCTTGGCGCACCTTAAAAATAAATAAATAAAAGAAATTTACATTTAAATTTTAGAAAATTTCACTTGTCTTATATAAAAATTTTGAAAAATAACATTTTGGTCTCCATTAAAATTTAAAAACTTTAATTACACCCCTTCACAAAAAAATTCTAGCTCCGCCCCCGCTTGTTCTGCTGCATCTTGCTTACGCTTACCTTAGTTTTGCATATTTGACAAGAACCGTATGCTCACTTCCATCGTCTTTTTAACTGCAAAGTCCATGTATGCTGCTTACTTTTTCTCAGTGCCTCGTTGATTCATGTTCAAATGTCCATCAAGGCTTATAGGCAACTAGCTAGATTGCCCTCTCTTTCACCCTAAAAATGTTTCAACTAGTAAGATTTCAAAGCAAAAACCTTCTTCACCTATACAATGGTCTAAGATTTGAGGTCTCTTTCTCTCTTTTTATCTCAGGTTTGATTAATTTGCTTGTCTTTGAGCGTGCATTAGAGGTGCTTGCTCATTTTCTGGTGGTGGTTTCTGTGAGTTGATGTTCATAGCAATGGGAAGTAAGTATGGCAACTCATGGCCATTATGGTTCATGTGATTTCTTGGTTTTCATGGTGATGGTGGTCAATAATAGTGCATGTAGTCAATAATAATGAATGTGATGGTTGCTAGCGCGTTGAAAAGTGTCAAGATGAAAGATGTGCATTGATCGTAGTGGTAAAATAAATAGTAAAGTAATGATTGGGCCGATAAAATGGGAAATATATAACAAAATTTGGGGACAAGACGTCCCCTAGATATAGTAAAGTAATGATTGAGAGTCGCATTAGAGAGTAGCGGATAGATAATGGTTGCTAACTGCTTTGTTCTTAAAGGTTGATAATAAGGAAGCTAACTGCAATGAATAGAAAAAAGAAGAGGCCGCTGACACGTAGGCTATTGAGGTCATTGTTAACTAAATTTTAACTTGTATGGTTTTTCTAACAGTGATTGGATTGGTTCAATGAATGATAAGAAAAGCATGTGGTCACTCTTAGATCCAGTGCAGTATCTTGGAGCTCAAAGAAACAAAGCTCTTTGGTACTATTATCCTTTGAAACAGAATATGAACTTGCAACTACTTGTCAATCTATCTGGATGAGGCGCATCTTGAAGATATGCACATTCAATAGAATCATTCAACTGAATTTTTTTTGCTACATGACTACCATTTATAGGGCAAAGAGTTTAGTATAGCATGGAAGGACAAAGCATATTGAATTCAAGGCACCATTTCATTTGCAAATCTGTTGTTGCAAATGAAGTCATCTCAGTCAACTATTACAATACTAGTGACCAAGTTGCAGACGGTCTCACCAAGAATTTATCCAAAGTTAAATTTTAGAAAGTCGATGAGAATATTTCAGTTCTCACATCAAGGGAAGGAATTGATGTTCATAGTAGTGGGTAGTATGTACGATCATTGTGGTTTTTACGACCTCTTGGTTTTCATGGTGGTGGTCAATAATAATGCATGTGGACTTTACGGAGTGTAAGTGCATGGTGTTCATGGCTACAGGTTGAAGTAATGAAGGGAATGGCTGTTAGGGTGCTGCACTATGTCACCAGGGTGCGGCAACCCTGGTGACGCACCCGCGTCGACGCAACGCGGGTGTTGGTGTGGGTGCGACCCAAATTCGCACCCAACCTGCACCCTATTGATTTCAGTTTTTTTTTATCAAATTTTATATTATTAATATATTATAATAATAAATTAATAATAATAATAAATACCTTCGCCACACCGTAATTTTTTGAGATGTATCGCGCCGGCACCTGCATCCGCACCCCGCATTCTGGTGACATAGGTACTGCAAAGTGTCATAATGTAAGAGATGTCATGATGGTAGGTATAGTCCATGTGTGTTTTACAAAGTGTCTTGGTTTTACGAGTAGGGGTAAAATAAATAGTAAATTAATGATTGAAAGCCACATGAGAGAGTAATGGATAAATAATGGTAAAAAATAAGTAGTAATAGAAGGGTCTCTAAGATGGGCATTTTAATGTCTATAAGTTACTTACTCCTTCATCTAATACCTATATATACCTATGTTCAGCTGAAGCAAAGTGTGAACGAAAAGAAGTGCCTTTTGTGAAATCTTTTTCCAGTTTTCCTTTATCTTTTGTTAGATACTGCAGGTCATTTTTGTTCATGTGTTGAAGATACTCCAACAGTTTCTTGGTGATGGACATGTTTGTGTGTGGAAAAAGAGAGAGCCAACTGTGTTGTTCTTGTATGATATATCCTAGCAAAGTATACCTAGACCATGATTCATTATGCTAAAAAAAAAAGTTTGAATCTCATAGAGATTAGCTCGGAGATTTGAAAGATATTAAAGAGCAAAAGTAAGCTTTTGAATATGTAGGTTGTGGTGGTTACTGTCAAAGTCAATACATAACTCCAACATGACATCATGAACAATTGCTCATGTATCCTTCAGAAATTTGTAAAAATAAGCCAGTTTCCATCAAAATTGATTTTCATGAAGATGTGACTCCAGAATGAGCAAAATACTGTAAAAATATGAGTTCTAACATAAGGTTTTTTTCATGTCAAGTGAAGGGACCAAAGTTTAGTTATGTATTGAAAGTTTCAGAGAATTTTTCCCTCTCAAGTCTATTTAACACTTTTGATTTTAATCCACATATATTTGCTTTAGAGATTAATTCATATTATCATATAGTTTGCATTCTTGTCTAATCATAGTATACATTAGGGTCATGCATATGCATTACATTTTAAATTATGCACCTAGATGTAGGACCATGTAGAAGCTAGACTTGACTAATTAGTAGCATGCCATGTGACAAACAGTCCCAACATATAAAAGCTCACCTCGACCTAGGCTCTCCAGTGCGCTCACCTTCAAAACATAATTTTCAAATGCACATTTTCTAAAATCCAAACCCATTTCAACATGTGTTCGTAAAACCTTAAGTTCAAGCATGGTTGAGACCTAGCTTAGGGTCAAACCCAGTTTAAGTCTTCTACGACCTAGATCAAACTGGTCCTAGAATCCTCTACAACTTGACCTAGTGTACATCAAGACCTTAGAGTCTAACTCAATTTTGTTGGTCACCAGTGAACCCACTCAGTGTTTAACCTTTCTGTTTTTGACTTAGGTTTACACCTTGGTCGAGTAAGAGCACATTTTGATGAACCTAATATAAAACAATAAGTAAACCTAGTCCCTCCTTGGCTGAAATATAGTTAAGTCTACTCCAAGTCTCCAAGATCGTACCATGTGTGCATCTATTGAATCATGTCAATTGGGTCAAACCACTGTTCTTAGACGAATGCCATTGAACTTGGAATTTCAATTCGGATCAAGTTCTAGATTGGATATGGTATTCAATCAAACCTGGAATTTTGGATCTACAACTTAGAACTTTGAATCATGATTAGATCAAGAGCATTTTGGAAGTTAAACTTGGATATCAAACCCTAAGCAAATTACTGGATCCAGATCAACCTAGTTTAAATGTGGATTAAGAATCCAGATATTGGATCATAATATCAGATTGCAGACCTTGGTTTTGGGTCTTGAAAGCCATTGGATTTTAGAGTTTAGATCTTTAGGTCCATGATCATAAACCCTAAAATCTATATCCCAACCACATCTGATCTTAGTCTGGAATGCATCATATTAAACATAGATTTCGTTAGCATGGATCAATGATGATCAGAAACATGAACTACGTCCTTTATTCATATTACCAGTTCATGAAATTCCTAAGTCTGAAGATCTGCATAGGTTTCCAAACCACATGATTTCTAAAACCTAGGGCACATTTATTTATGTTTCAATAGAACATGATGATGACCAAAACTTAGACTTATGCAATAATTTAGTCATTGGTTTAAGTACGCTTGGTAAAGGTGCCAAAAACGATCAAACCTCGCACTGAATGGACGTGTCTCATCTTGGATTCCTGCATGAGCAAAATGGAGGCCAGTGCAAGTTTTATTTCCCTAATGAATGGTCGTACGCAAAGTTAAAAAAAAATTGCATGGAAAACATGTGTTTTAATTATATCTAATTAATCTGGATCTAACTCATGTCACGTATACCATCTTACATTTCTTGATTTAATGATTAAATTGTACAGAGATCTGTATTTGGATCTGGTTGACTTGAGACATATACATCTATATGTGCAGAGTTGGCCTAAGGGTAGGAGTTGCTTGAGAAGGAACAAGGTGATACCATAATATAAGGTAACTTGGTAGTGATTTTTTCCATAGATTAGGAGGCAACTGCTCAAACCTTAGCCATAAGTTGAAGATAATGAACCCAAGTAATGCCATTAGTGACTTGCGGTGGTGGGTTTGTAAAGCAACTGTCTTTGTAATTAGTATTTAACATGTATGAAATCAAGGTCTAATATAATGTATTAACATGCATATTTAGTGATGTCTCTACCTCTTGTTATGTTGTGAATTTGGAAAAAGGGGGGATGCGCTAGTAAGTTTCCTCCAAGCTGGCATTGACAATGCAGAATTTCCATGGAATTTTTTGATGCCAAAATCTTCATTCTTGGTCGAAAACAAGCTATGGAAAATTTTTAAAATGTTTAATGATTATAATGATGAGATAGTTGAAAACTTTGGGTCAGCTTAGGAGGACTATAGGAGCCTGTCCTGCTTGTTTCCATTTTTCTCCATCTTGATTTTCTGATAAACTAGGATCTTGATTCTTTAGATACATTTGAAAAGGCTCTTTTCTGATTAACTGATGCATCTGCTCACAAGCCCCTTTAAACAAGCTCCAAACGAGCTCAACAAGTCGCTGTATCATGTAGCTTGATATTTTAAATGAGTTAAAAAAAAACAAATTAAACGTGTTAAACGAATTGACCTCAAGCCCAACATTGTATGGTTGAGTTGAGCTCAAGCTTGTTCTATGAAGCTTGAATCGAGTTCAAGCTGAGCTCAATCTCGAGTTTTCTGAGTCGAGCTGAGCTCTAGCTGGCCCGGCTCGAGTCATGGTCACCCCTAATGTATCATGCTGTGTTTCCTTGTTATCGTTATCTTCTTTTAAGGTAGTCTTTGAGGTGTCCCTGAAATTTTAAAAGTGGCAACAGTTTTCAGGGAGGTAGTAGTCTTTGAGGTGTCCCCAAATTTTAAGTGGCAACTACTTCCAAGAAGTAATAGTACTTTTGAAAAGAAATTTGTCTTTTCAATGTTTATTAAAAGCGCCATCCTTTTGCACCTATGCATAAAGGCAGAGTTAAGGTAGGGCTTGCATGGGCCTCAACTATACCTAAAAAAAATGTTAAAAATAAAAAATTTACATGTAAAATTTAAAAAATTTTACTTTATAAAAATTTTAAAAATAATATTTGATGTCAAAAGTTAAAAACTTTAATTTGCTTCATAATAAATTTCGATTCCGAGGTCCAGGTCCACTTTTACCTATGAATCAAACCAAATTACTCATGATGCGATTGCCAAAGAATAGTCGGCCAAGACTCCCTAGCTAGCTGGGCCTTTTGTTTTCAACACGTACTCTACCAAGCCTGACACACTGGTTATTCTGGAAAAACAAACGAAAAAGAAATGCTATGCCCTGGTACCAGACAAAAACGTCTTGCCATGATATAGAAGAAATTAATGGCCGGCCACTGACAGCCCAGCTGTGAGCTAATCCAACGCTGGGTTTATGGTCTACTCAAATTACTGGTGAATTGGCAGCATGCGCGATACGTCAATTCGAGTCGGCACTTATATGTAACATATGAAGATTGCATAGTAGTACTCTAGAACGAGCCAAATGAAGCACATGAAACGGCCAGTCATTCAGGCATCAGTGGGGTTGAAATTAAGAAAAACTAATTAATAGTTCATCACTGACGACATAGAAGTTTCTTTAGATCATCAACCAAAAAAGTTAATTTGTTGAACACATCTAACACTTTGGCATGTCTTGAAATCATTAACACCACCACATGCAGGGGCCGAGTTAGGGTAGGGCTCCCATAAGCCCTAGCCTCACCTTCATTTTTTTTTTTAAATTTACATATAAATTTTAGAAGATTTCATTTATAGAAAATAATATTTCGACCTTAGTCAAATTTAAAAAAACTTTAATTTGCCTTTTTCAAAAAAATTTTTGGCTTCACTCCTGTAGACTCTTTAGATAATACCATCCTTGCATCCTTGCCATGTTTCTCTCTCGTATAGACAAGTGGCCGATTTCGTTCATAAAATCACGTCCAACCACTCCAATCAATAGGTTTAACCGACAAATTGAAGAGAACACCAAGATTTAGACCAACTAGTTTTATAAATTGTGATGCACGTTACCATGTGTCCTTCCCAACGTCGTTAATGGTGATTAATGTTGTCTGCCTAACAGAGAGGCCAAGCTATATTGTAGCTTGTGTTGGCAATTACCCATACCAGCCCACAAAAGTTACTTTATTTACATATATAAACTTCATCAATTTGTAGTTTTTTTTTTATATATGAGTGCCTCTTATACTTTAAAATTTAAACTTAAAGTGCCCCTCAACCAAAATTTTTTAGCTCCCCCACTGCTGCCTAATCTTAGCTTTTCAATCTAAAAGACCTTCAATCTAAAAGACCGCGAGTTTGCCAATTAAGCACACCAACCATGCACGCACCAACAGAAGTTAATCCAGACTCAGCTTGAGGCTGTCTTCTTAAATGAATCACTTTTGTCTACAAAGAATATTTTTGATGTATTGAAAGGGGAGACTGATGCCTAAATGAAAAGCAATGCAAGATAGGTCGGTGGGTTACTTGCGTGTGCCCTACATCACAGGGCCCTCAATAAATGACATAAGGCTCGTGACTCAAGGCCTTACGTTTGCAATAATTCCTTTTGGTGGTATAAATGAACTTGCCCTGTCTGATACGTTATCTTCCTCATCCACGCAGCGCCAAAAGTTGTGGATCACAGCCCTCTCTCTTTGGCCGCACAAAGGCTGCTTCACAGGGAGATGATACCGGTGGGAGCGACGGTTCACGCCAACCAGCGTCCTGCCGGTATCATTCCCTTGTAAAGCAGCCAACCAAGTGCTGCAGGAAGGCGATCGCTGGAAGTTTGGAGCCAAAATGACATGAAGGAATGCTGGGATATATTTCATCTTCTGCTCTCTCAGCTGCACTTAATTATTTCTTGTTCTGCTCTCTCATCTGCACTTAATTATTTCTTGTTCTGCTCTCTCATCTGCACTTAATTATTTCTTGTAGGGCTTGTTAGGGTGAGCTATAGCCCCCAGATGTTGGTGGTAAGAACACATTAGATTAGATTAACCTGTGAGGAGAAGCGCAGCAGACGAAGCTGAACTAAAGTAAGCCTGCCTTTCACTCCAGAATTGTTGTTGTTTTTTTTTTTCTTTTTGTTCTCTAACATCTAATTGTCTGGTTAATTCATTCGCTTGTCCCGTTGAGTATCAGCACATATTTAGCTGATCATCTTTGATTCTTGTAGCTTATTCTCAAACTTTGCCAAACAGCTAAATACTGTCAACACGAGGCTCAGAATATATAAATTTAATTGCTTCGCACTAATGGATCTCGTAACTTGTTAAGCTTTTACCAGAAATTTCCTTCACAAGTTATTTAATTACTTTTTCCTTGGTAAAGAAACTTCAATTTGTTCTTGAGGATGTTGTTCTCTTAAATGGGAGAGCTGGGGCTTAATTTGGTCCATGCGTAGCTAACAATTAATTAATTATGCCTATGGAAGCGGTCGATATATTAAGGATGTAAGATCAACCCAGCAACCTGGTAAGAGGAACCTTCCTTGCATTCCTTTTGCAAGCAACTAAAACAATTAAAATAGTTCCTCATGAGATATTGGGCATCCATTTTTGAGATTTTAACCCTTTATCATAAGGTTATTACATGTAGCTGCTTGACAAGGCTGCACATGGTCGGCACAGATATATCTTAAAACCTTCTACTTTAAGGCGGTAAAAAATTTGTTGCTTGGAGTATGTGTGTTCCCTTGAATTGTGTTTGTATAGTCATCATCTGCTGTCGTTGTACTTGCTTCATTTATGTTGAGTCTTGGTGTAAGCTCGAGTGTTTACCTATGTCTCAGAACCCTCTCAAAACCGGCCCCAAGTGTAAGATTGTGATTCTTTGTTTTGGATAGTCGGCTAGAAAATTCTTTAAGTGGCTTCGGTTATCCTTTGTAAGTAAAATGTAAAGCTTGTTTGTTTTCCCTCATGATGTACTCAACTGTTTAAGTGAATATATTGTGAGTTTTCATTTCACATTTTTTGCGTATTGTGTCTTGAGTTAAAAAAAAACGTTCAAGTGAACTGCGTCCACTTGAACAAGGTGAAGGCTTGCGGCGTCCTGACGAGAGTTTGCCATGCCGCATGGTTCGGAGGAGTCAGGCAGTGACAATGTGTCTGTGGATCAATAATTTTTTTTCTAAAGAGCGGAGGAAGGGCAAAGGAATACTATATGAACAACTCTGTCTCAGGAGCATGTGGTGGTTGGCTGTTGTAGTACAGGTACATCCCAGTCAATTAAGTAGATCCTTTTGACTCTAAATAACTTCTCATTGATCTCCATTGAGCACCATGAGATGTCAACTGCACTAAGGAAATTTCACAAGGCCGAAAGTTACCCCTGTTGTAAGTAGGCTTCCATCATTTAGTGTCAAAAACTATATGCACAAAAAGCAGGAACTTGTCCTTGTGCATTTTATACAGCAAAATCCATTGCTCCTTTGTTCTCCATTTTTTTAAACTCAAATTTGTGGAAGGTACTTCTTTTTTCAGGCTCATGCTTCCCTCCAAATGATAAATTGAGTGGCTTCTTAAGAAGAAGGAAAAGACAAATAAGAGAAACTGCCTAGAAAGTTAGGCCCGTCAAAAGAAAAACATTCAAACATTAAGCATGTTCTTTAGTATGCCTTTTCTTAAGGGATTCTGTGTGGTTGTACATTATTTAGTATAATACTTTTCATTGAATTGATGCAGGAAAAAGGTGCATGTTGTCATAAAGTTAAACACATTATAGGGATGAAACTTAAACGATAGGAGGTTTGTGCTTCGCCCTTGCAAATTTAGACTAAAAAGGTCGTTGCAAATGTACACTCTCTAGCTAAGTTGAGAAAAATAAATCCATTAGTTTAAGTTTGTTAAAGAAAAGTAAGTTTGATTAAGACCACTCTGAATTCTATAATTCTGCAGCCTGAGATTTCTCATGGTGTTTTTCTCGTAAGATGTGATGCCGGAAGCCAGGGAAAAGACATAAGAAGCTAACCTTGACTCGATGAGCAGCTTTTTGAATTTCTGCTGTCTTAACTGGAACGTCTGCCTCTTCGTTCCAACTTGTTCCCAAATCTATCAAACACAATGTTATTAACGATTAGAAATCTGCCAATCAAGTTGGGCATCCAAGCTGGACACAGTATTTTAGCCAATTAAGATATTTTTAACACCCCACCTAATTGTCTTAGCATCCAATTGGTAAATTGTTGATTCCTTAAGAATTTCATAACAAAGGGACACGATTCATGTGCTGTTGGATTTAATAATACTTTCTAAAACATTAAAACACATTATTCCTTGTCCATGCAATACCTTCTATTTCACAACACATTAACGGTGGTCTTTTCTTCTCCATTTCACGACAAATAGGACTCTTTAAAAATCAGTTTTTTTTTTATGGAACAGACTGAGTTTGAAGATGCTATTTTCTGGTTTTAAAAAACAGAAATTTGATTTGGATTGGTTGCAAGAATCGCGAGGATACATGGACATATGCTTTTAACATGTACATTTTTTTCGTGGCAACCCAGCTAGGCATCATACCCAACTTTTAAGTTAAGAGAACCCCACCTCACCTCACCTCACAGTCATTGATTGTCTTCATCCACCATTCACGTGAAGATTTATATAAAAGGTCCACCATTTTCTAGCAAGTGATGCTTCGCAGCACCAAGGATCCTGTTTTTAGGACAGCAAATGAGGCTGCTGAGTTTTGGATTGACAACTCCCATATCAATTGGCCTTAGGGTACCAAATGTAGAACACCTCTAGAACTTGCTTGCTCGAATTTAAAAGGCTTTAGAAGACATAACTACACAAATGTTTATAGTCACGTAACTTCACAGAATAGACATAAATGAAGATTTTTGCCGCTTCTTGCTTGTTTTAATTGGGTCAACTCATTCTTTCTCTCTCAAAAGATCAAAAAAGGGGAAAACAACATGGAGGAGAAGGCCAAAACTCCATATCTCTCTCTCTCTCTCTTCTTTTATATAGGATAGAGTCCAAACCTGGCTTTGAGGTGATCGATGGCCACAACATGCCATGGTTCCTATCCAAGCCTAACATTAGTCACAAAGAAAGCATTTTTTTGAAAAAAACGTGAAAAAAACTTGATAAATTAACTAGCCGTTTAAAACCTAAAAAAGAACACATGTTTTTGAAAAAAACGGTAAAAATGAAAATGCACATTTTTAATGCGTTTTTTTCAGTTTTTTTAATGTCAAATAATTTCTTTTCATTTTCTATTTTTTATTTATTGCAAATCTACTTATCTTTTGATGTTTGTGTTATTAGTTTTTCACTTATTTTATTTTTCCCTTACTTTTAGTTTTTTAAAATTTTTTAAAACTTTAAGCTTTTTTCCCTTGTTTTTTTCAACTTTACCGTATTATACTTGAGAAAAACATCGCCGTTTAAAACTCTGAGACGTTATTTGTGACTATGCTTCCGACTAAGTCATTTGTAAGTTATTTGTGTTTTCAGCCAACTTTCCTTGACGGCCATTTTTTTTGTCCTAATCAAACAGTGGAATAACAATTGTTGGAACCAGTTCATTCCTTTTTGGGTTTTGAGATGGCTTTGACTCCTACGAAGAAATTTATGTATTCTCTCAGTTTTATTCCTAAGCCTACATTTCATGTCCTTTTCTCATATAAAGGATGGATCCGCTTGCTTGTCGACTTAGAAAGACTCAAAACGGAAGCAATGAGTCGTCAAACTGAATTCTCAAGTACTTCTGTAGTTCCCTCCATTTAGGGATGTCAACCGACTAGATTCGGATCGGTTATCTCTTTTTCAGATATTCACATATTCAGATTCGAATTCAAATTCAAATTTGAATAAAGAAAAGTTATATCTGGATCCGAATCCAAAATCTGATTTTACAATCCAAATCTGACCCAAATCCAATTTTTATATTTATATCTGAATCTGAATCCCAGTTTTGAATCGGATTTTGCCAATTTTCAAAATTTAATAGCATTAGATACAAGATATTTGCCTAAAAATGAATCAGATCTGAATCCGATCGGATGCCATTAAAAAAATCCGAATCCGATCCGATTTCTTAATCGGATATTAAATTTTTTTTCATATCCGATTTTTTCACATCGAATCGATCAGATATCCGATTCAAATCAAATATATTGACATCCCTACCTCCATTCAATTGCACTATTCGTCTTCCTAGTGCAGCCTTGAAATGCATGGTCGTGGAAGGAACTTGTTGACTCTACGAAGCTTTGCTTCTGGGTTCACAATTAAAAAATGCCCCTTCTTAATGAGTCAGAGTGCTAAGGCTTACAAAACTACGAGCTAAAAGGCATGCCGAAAAACGAAAATGCAGAAAAGTCAGGTCACCAGTCATTCGTTCGATGTGCATGCATGATTCCCCTATGGCTGGACACAAGCTATTCACTCTGCCTGTTGTATAGCAGGATTGAATAACATGAAAGACATCTCAGGTTGGCATTATCTATATTAAGAGAAAATGGGTTGAATGTCACGTTCAGCATATGTGAATTTTGGTTGAACAAGATAACATTCTTGGGTCATATTATATCTGGTGAAGGTATTAGTGTAGAACCATAGTTGTTAACTGGGAGCAGCCTGCTATCCTTATAGAAATTCGTAGTTTGGTATGGTTGGCTGGATATTGTAGAAGATTTAATAAGAATTTTATATTACAATATCACTATTGATTCGGCCGATAAGGAAAATGATAAGTTTCAATGTGATGTAACTTGCGAAGAGATTTTTCAAGAACTAGAATTGTTTACCTTACCATAAGAAGGGATTAAATTTGTGATATATAGTGATGTCTCACGTAGAAGTGGAGGTTGTGATCTGGTGCAGAATGATAAAGATGTTAATTTATGTTTCCCAGTTCAAACATGGAGAAGTCTATCCTACACATAATCTGAAGTTAAGTTTTTTATTTTCTTTGAAAACAGGAGGCATTATTTATATGAAACATACCAAATACTTATGTATCATACAAGTTTAAAGCATTTACTCAGCTAAAAAGAATTAAACTTTAGGTAGAGAAGGTGACTGAAATTGACAAAGACTATGATTGCACCACTAATTATCATCATGAGAAAGCTAACTTAGTGGCAAACACCCTAAGCAGGAAGAACACCAGCACTATTGCCTAGTTGGCAGTTGTATGCCTTCCTTTTTATTGGAAATGTGATCCTATAAATGCGTAACTTCAGGTTCAACCCACTGCATTTGATCAAATCATGAAATTAAGAGTTCAAAATGTAACTTGCAACAAATTATTTAGGCAATAAAAAGGGGGAGAAAAGCAGGCATTTACATTGGATGAGGGAAGCATATTGATCATTGGGAAAATATTATGTATTCCTTCTAATGAAGAACTCAAAAAAGAAACCTTAGAAGAAGCACATGCTCCAACCTATACTATACACCCTGATCGTACAAAGGTGTATCACATACTTAACAAAAGCTACTGAAACATTAAAAAAAAAAAAGGATAGTGCAATATGTTTCTAAGTGCTTAACCAGTCACATAGTTAAAACAAAGTTGAGGGCAAAGTGAACAGGAGCCTGAAAGGAGTTATGGCTTTCCTCAAAAATTCTAGAGTTTTAATTTGGTCCCTGCAACAATTTTGGAAATTATACAATGTCCCCTCTTAGAAAAAATTCTCACTCTACCACTGAGCAGAATATCTGGTTGAGGGATTTTAGGGGTTTTTTTCTATATTGAAGTATAGAGTAATTTGAAAGTGGGAAACAGGAGGATCATGATTAAAAAATTTAATTCCAGCATGTTTTAGATTGAAATATTATCTTTTTCTCTCAAGAAGGGTCTTTCGTGTGCATGTTCTACCTTTGGAGGCCTTGAATAGAACTGATTTTCTTTTATTTAAATTATATTGCATTTAATAAAACCATAGAATAGTAAAGTCTGTGTTTAGCATGAAAATGAGAGTGAAAAGGGATTTTCTTTCAAATAGGATTTAGATTATTTAAAATTGGTAAAAATTAGAATAATTGTAGTGAATTAAAGGAGTTGAAGAAAAGTAGCACTATGGGACAATTTTGCATATTTGAGTTACGTCTACATGTAGAACTTGTCACAGAACTTATATTGTTCAAATATATAGGTGGATCAGCTTGGCAGACACGCAAAGACATGCTTGAAAATCCTATTGAGCAGGAAAGCTTCATTTTTTTTGGTGAGTAGATTTTTAGTAAAGCCTACTTAATGCATATTCTTGAATTGTTTAGGTTAATGGAATATGGATTTTGATATTTGAATCATAAATTTGATTCAGTTAGTTCTCGCTATATTTTTGAATTACTATAAGCATTATTAAAATGATCTGATCTCAAACCTTACAGAGAATTACGTGTCTGGATACTGGTTATATATGTTTTCTAATGTGGGATATTAATTAGAAATTCAATAAAAAAAAGATTTTTCATGTCACAAGAATTTGTCATATTATGCAAAATGAGAATTAACTGCTGCAAATGGGAAGCTTAAGTTCTCAAATATATTCTTGTTAACTGAGCTACATTATATGCCAAAGTGAGCTGTTAGTATGAGAACTAAAGATTCAAATAGTTGATCATACGGAACAACTCGTAATGAGTTAAATGCTAAACTTCTCAGTTACCCTTTGGAAATCTAGAAATTAGAGAGGCATGAATGTACCTATTAACATTTCTTTGAAGTTTAGAAACTAGAGGTATATAATTGCTAGATTTAACACTCCTTAGGAGTCTAAAAACTAGAGGTGGTACGATGAACCTAGCACTTCGTGGAAGTCTAGCAACTAAAGGTTGTGAAATCTAGAAATTAAAGATGAACGGTCACTAGTCGTGAGTTCTACAAAGGAGTGAACTCCTCAAGAGTTCATCAATATGGAAAACGAGTCTTTCTTGAGGTAAAGAAAGTGCATTGAGAAAAAGAAAATTGAAAGACGTCAAAATGTTAGAACAAAGAGAATAAGAACTTAGTTTAGAGTGAGATACAAGTTTATTCATGTTCAAATTGTATCTTGTACTGTTTAGTCCTTCATTTCTTATCTAATGCTGCAAAATTTGTCTGTCCGGATTGCTTTTTGTGGACTGCCTACCAGGTCTTTAAGGCATCATTTTTTTGTATTTCCCCTCTTTAATGGAACCAAATAGGACTCCAAACAGCACGCCAAAGTAGAGCCAGGATAGATCAACCATCTAAACTGTACTACTATAAAGTTGCTTATTTTGTTTTGTTCCAGCATGGCATGTAGAAGGAACATGCAAGATTCTTTTATAAAGAGAACTAATTGTAATGCTCGTTTTTTGGCAAATGAATGAAAAAGTTGATGCTACATTTGAATTTTCCAGCCCATGCTACTGTTAGAATTTGAGTTTAACTTACCATCAGAATTTGAAATCTGTATAGCAAATAACGGGTTTCTTCTCTTCACACACTACAGGAGGTGACATTACAATGAGCAAAATACATATGCCGATGATATATCTTTTGTTCCTCCTTTCAAATGATAACGAGAATCTATTATGAAAAGCAAAAGATAATTCCATGTCATGGAAGAGAAAAAAATAACCTTCCTAGAAATAGTAGAACAACCTTAAGCATTTGCAATGAACAACTGAAAGTACTTTTGCTCATCCGACATGGTTCAGAATGCAGATCACTGGATTTGGAGGATCAAATATTTGGGGTGTTAGATCCTGAACATCTGAAAATGAGACATCCCTCACCAGATGGTGAAAGATGCTAAATTTTATTTCATCCACCGAATCTCTTTTCTATTACATAAAAGACGTCAAAGAAATAACATCATAAATCATCTAGGAGACAATTTATTCACGAAGCTCAGGGATTCTACATAAGCCTGGCAACAATATCATGGTTTCACAGCATCCGGTTGATTTTCTGGAAGGGCAGCTTGGAAAGCTAGGTGTTCTTTATAAGCTTCACTTACCCTACTTATAGTCGGAAACTCAGACTGCAAGGCAAAGGAAAACAAGAGTTAAAAACTTAAAATGTCTTTCATCCTTTAACTACACATGAAGGTTTGTTCAAAACTGTAGTAGTACTAAATTCAGATTAATCAATGAAAAAATCGACCATATTATGTTTCAGCAATTATTTTCATTTTGAAAAATTAAAATTGATCATCTTCACTAGAGAAATTTCACGCTTCATTGTAGAAATATTTCCATCATGGGGTGTCACCCAAGCGGCTATACTCGCATCATCTAACATATTTCTAGCATTCCATTGCTGATGTTTCCATTTCAACGAACTCCTTGCTGATCGTAGAGGAGCCACTTGCACATTAAATTGACCTCTAAAATATACACTTTCTGTACTACAATAATCAAACAATACCTTGTTTACTCAATATTTCTCAGAAATCAAGGTAATATCCATTAAATTAACTGTAAGTGTAGAGGCAAAATTTTAATGGCTTCACTAGGCCCTTTTGCTTTGCAAGGTTCTGATCGTCCACCAAGTTTCTCTTGATCTGGTGGTCGTACAACTAATGTTTCTGGTGTTATTGGTGCAAGATTCCCACCTTAGAATTAGAGGCAACCATATCTTCTATTGTACCTTCTCGATCATTAGTTTCGAGAACAACATTTGAAAAAGGTGGATACAGGTTGTTAGCTGCAACTGTTCTTCTCTGAGTGGACTAATTCATAAATCATTCATAAATCAAATGCCGTAATCATGTAAATGCATGGTGGCACAGGATATGGACCACCATCTTGTCAGCCAATTATAAAAAATTTCATGTACAGACTCCACCTGCAGATGTCAATTTACCAAAAAAATATATTGCCATTTTTTCAATCATATGTAACTGACAATCATATGTCATCAAATCTTATGAATCCAAACATTGTCAAATCTGAGTCAAAGAAAAAACTTGTTTGGTGATCCTCTAAGATCTAACCAATATTAAAAAAAAAGACTGATAAAAGTTAAAAACTTGTGTATCTTTGATGGTGAAAAATGTTAAAGACCTATGTCTTTAACATTTTTCACCATCAAAGATACACAAGTTTTTAACTTTTATCAGTCTTTTTTTGTACTGGAACATATTAAATGATATGGTATATTACATACAATACTACTTTTGACAGCATAGACTGAAGATCCTGATCTACGTTGCCAAAAACAAAAGTTGGACACTCAAAAACCTGAAAAGACTAAACGGGATTATTTGGTCCAAGTCAATTGACTATAAATAAGTAAACACACATATTTACATGGAAATATGTACAAAAAAATGTATATCTATAAAGAATGCCATAGATATTTATAGGTTATGAATTATTCATCTAACCAACTACTAAGCTGTCTAAATAACTAGTTTGAATAGCTAGTCACTGGCATGAAACACAGGTAGGTCAATAAATGATTCAACTGACTAGTCAGATTAGTCAACCAATTGGCGAAGGTCCTGATTCAGTCTGAGTGACATGAAAAAGATTTCTCTCCCTTTTTTTCATAAAGGCATAAACCTTCTTATCTTACAAGTGATGTCTCTGACCTTGATCTAGGACAAAGTAGGACAAAAGTGATGTCTCTGACCTTGATCTAGGACAAAGTAGGACTAAACAAGTTTTATCTCATGATTATGAGCTATTATACAAGAATCTATAACTAACCCAATATTATGCTAAAAGTAAAGCAAGATTAGAGTTTACAATGGTCCAAGTCTGACACAATATGGTTCCACTATATGCCCAAGATCTAGAGACAGGGTTGGGCATAATCAAATTGTGAAGAGATTAAAAAATCAACTTTGCCCTTTAATGGCTTTTGAACTAATACCAGGGTGTGCGAATTCATGATAGAACAACCTGTTGAGGAGGTAACCTCTAGATTGCTGACACTTGAAATTAGAATGTCATTACAATTGTTGACGGATCTTGATGTATGGGTCCAGGTCTGGACCCGATCCAGTGAGTCCTGGTTTGGGAATACTTATACCATTGTAAACTCTAATCTTGCAAGTTAATGAAGTTTTCTAAGAGAGAGAGTCTGGCGGCTAGTGGGCACCAGATCTCCTCACCCGTGGTTTTTTCCCTTTAGTTGAGGGTTTTCCATGTTACATCTGTGTTCGATCTTCGTTTCTTGTGCGTCTATTATTTCTACATGGTACCAGAGTCGACGAGTTTGGGAAATTTTTTGGGGTTGTGAAGTTCCAACCCTAACCTCTCTATCACTCACTGCTGCCGCTGCTGCTGCTGCTGCCACAGCCGCCGCCCGGCTGCATCGCATGAGACTCTCTGCGTTGCCCGTGTCTGCCGCTGCCCTTTGCTCCTCTAGCGCCGCCTGATCTCTTGCCTGATGCTGTTGCTTCCACCCAACGGAGTCGCCTCCCACGTTCTGCCCGACATCGCCACTTCCGCTGCTGCTGTTTGGTGTCGCTGGACTGCCTTGGCGACGCTCGTAGAAGCTCCCTGCCGCTGATAGCCGTCCTGCTACCGCTGCCTTCATCTATCTATATGCCGCCGGTGACCTTGCTGTCGTCGGTGACCTTGCTGTCGTCGGTGTCCTGTGCTGCAGTCGGAGCCCTCTATTGATGTCGGTGCTATTTTTTTGTTGCTGCAGTCTGGTTCGTGATCATGGCAGCGTCATCCTCTTCGACCGTCAGCACTGATCAGACTGAAATCGGGGCTTATAGAACTAAGAATGTTCCGGTTCAGGTTACTACCATTCGTCTTACCAAGGAAAACTATCTTAAGTGGTCTGCCGCCATCACTATGGGTATAGCTGGTCGAGGCCGTATTGCCTATGTGAATGAGAGTAAGGTTGAACCTACTGCAAATAATATGGCTTGGGATACTTGGTTTCTTGAGGACAACCAAGTAAAGACGTGGCTTGTTAATTCAGTATCCTCTGATATTCAACCTCTCATTCTTCGTAAGAAGACTGCGAGAGATATGTTGATTATTTTGGAACACATGTATGGTCAAAAGAAGAGAAAAGTTCGTGTGTATCAACTAATGAAGGACTTGTATGCTCTTCGACAAGGGGATCTCTCGGTCGCTGATTTCTACGCCGCATTAAAATCTAAGTAGAAGGATCTTGACTACCATTCTGATGATATCTGAAGTTGTCCTTAAGACCAGATGCATTATATGACCAAGGAGTGGGAGAATAGGATATTCCTTTTCTTAGCCGGACTGAACGATGAATTCGAAAATATAAAGAGTCGGATTCTTAACTCTAAAGAATCATTCAATATTGAAGATGTTTATTCCCGTGTTGAAGCTGAAGAGCCCGGTCATAAATGGGAGAAAGGGAGATCACATGTCTCACAATGAACGGTCAGCCTTCGTTAAACGTGCCTCTATGGGAACTGCCCGTTTCTTTCGTAAATGTACTCACTGCAAAAAACTAGGTCACACTATGGAGTTTTGTTGGGATCTGCATCCAGAGAAGAAGAATAGTAGGGGGAGGTCTTCTGGTGGGAAGAAGTCTGTTTCGAATGCAATGAACCATAGTGACGGTAAAGTTTCTATTTCTGCGGAACAGATTCGTGAGCTACGAGCATATTTGAGCCAGATTGATGTTGGTCAGGCAGACACATCAATCAAGCACTGGCCGTTTCGGGTGAAAAAGGTACTTCTTGTTAGGAAATAAGATATCTTGTTGATATCATAGCTAGATTAGGTTTTACATTTTTTACATTTTATTTTCATTTTTATGTATTTTATTATTTCTTTTATTTTTCTTTTTATTTTCTTTTATTTTCTTTTTCTTTTCTTTTCTTTTCTTTTTCTTTTCTTTTATTTTTCCTTTTCTTTTTCTTTTTGTTTCCCCTTTGTTCTAGCCGTTGGGAGTTCCAACGGCTCCTTTATAAGCCGTTGGAACCTCCAACGGCTAGAACAGCCCTCTCTTCCTTCTCTCCTTCACTCTAATTGGTTATATATATTCTTGGGCTGCCTCTTGTACAAAGCATGCTGTTTTACACTTGACATTCATTCAATAAGATTGATATATTTCAAGTGGCCTTAGTGCCTTTTTCTATCATATTCTTCTTTAGTGACTATTATAGTCACATTTATATGGTATCAGAGCCATTGGGCTGCATGTTGGAAAGCTTTTATAAGCTGTTTTTTGCTGTTTATGCTACTGGACTGTTGAAGAAAATTTTCAGACGAGGCCATTGTTGCTGATCAACATTTCTTGAAGACCTTATTATTGTTGCTCACCAACTGTTTGGTGAAATTTCTAGGAGGACTTCCTCTTTGTTTCTCTTGGAGATTGTTACTTAAAATCTTGCTCTTATGGAGGACTCCAAAGTCTTGATCGAAGGAGGAAGTTATCATGCTCCGTACAAGCTTGATGGAACCAACTACACTCTATGGGCATAATGCTTGGAGATGCATATCAAAGGGAAATATTTATGGGGTTTCATAAGAGGTACGTCTACCCCTCCTTCTCTCAAGTTGACCAAAATTGAAAATGGAGTTGAGAAAGACTTGAATGTAGAAGAGAGAAAAAATGTCATGGATGAATACTATAAAAAATTAGATGATTGGGAGGCCAAAAACTCTAGAATTAAAGAATGGATTTACGGAAGTATAGAACCTAGAATTGCCCAAAATCTCATGTATTATGAAAGAGCAAGTGAAGTTTGGGAATATCTCAAGGGAATGTTTACCCAAAAAGATATGGCCCGTAAATATCTCTTGATTCAAAAAGCCCAAAGTATCAAGCAAGGTGAGAATAATGTTAGAGATTATTTTATGGAAATCTCTGGTGTATGGAATGAGTTAGATCAACTTACTCCCAAACTAGAATTGGATTGTAAATGTCATGAGATTAGAAGAGAAGAAATCGATGAATTTAGGTTTTTTCAATTTCTTCAAGGTCTACGACCCGAATTTGAACAAATTAGGTCAGCCCTACTTTCTTTAGCCTCTCCTCCACCCATTCATGAACTTCTTACGAAGTTAAGCGATGAAGAAACTAGAATGAAATTATCCAAAGAATTAGATAGTGTTCTTATTTCCAAACAAGAAGAAAAAGTTTTAGCCGCCTTTAGACCCGGGAACAACATCAAATCTTTTAGACCTCCTCACTTTAAAAATCAAAATAGAGGGGAATTTAAGGTTGTTTGCCATTTTTGTCATGAACCGGGTCACATTAGACCTAGTTGTCCAAAGTTGAATAACAATGAAGGACAACCACGAAACTATGGAGGAAATCTTTTCAAAGGAGGAGCTTCATATCCTCAAGGAGGGCAACACAACCGTGGAAGTGGAACTTCATATTCACAAGGTGGGCAATACAATAATAGACAATTTGACCAAAGGAGGGTTGCAAATGTTGCAAATGAAGGATGTGATCTCTCTTCAATCTCCACAACGTTGAATCAAATCATGTCGGTGCTTCAACCTATGATCAAAGAGTCGAATCCCGGAGCACTAGCAACAACAGCATCTACCTCCAACACTCCCGGTATGTTTTCTTGGCTTTTAGATTCCGGTGCATCTTTTCATATGACACCAAATATATCATCTTTGACCAATTTTGAACAAGCAAGAAAAGAATCTAATGTAGTTACTGCCGATGGAACATCTTTGAATGTTAAAGGGATCGGGGATTTTGAAAAAGAATTTGGAAAACAAAAGTTCTTTGTTCCAAAAGTTAGTTATGTCCCTAGACTTAATCTTAACTTACTTTCTGTATCTCAAATTTCAGATCTTGGTTTTGACATCGTTTTCTCCTCAATCACCAAACCGGGAGATTGATTGGGGAAGGTTTTAGAAAAGGGGACCTTTACTACATGAACAATTTATGCATCCCCAAGGAAAAGTTTTGTCACTATGTGAAAAATATGGACATTAATGTTTGCCATCAAAGATTAGGTCATCCAAACATTAGAAAATTGTCTATGATGAGTCCTACCAAGGACGTTTGTATTGAGAATTTCAAATGTAATGATTGTATACATGGAAAAATGAAATCCTTATCTTTTGGACAAAGAAGCTTCTTTTCCTCTTTTCCCTTTGAACTTGTTCATTCCGAAGGAGGGCTATCATATTATGTGATATTTGTTGATGATTTCACTAGATATTGTTGGATATATTTCTTAAGATACAAATCTGAGGTTTTTGAGATGTTCAAAATTTTTCACAACTTAGTACAAACACAGTTTAATGCTAAATTAAAAATCCTAAGGACTGATTCTGGAGGCGAATACATTTCAAATGAGTTCAAAAGATATTTAGAAAACTATGGAATAGTCCATCAAAAATCTTGTCCAAGAACACCTCAACAAAATGGACCTTCTGAAAGAAAACATAGGCACATAATTGAAACAACTAGAACTCTTCTTATTGCCAAAAATGTGCCTAAAAACTTTTGGGCCGAAACAGCCCTAGCATCTGTATATCTCATCAATAAAATGCCTTCAAAAGCTTTAAATAATACAACCCCTTTTGAAAAATTATTCAAATATGAACCTGATTTGAAAAGGCTTCGTGTTTTTTGTTGCAAATGTTTTGTTCTTAATGACAAGGCTGATAAACTAAGTTCAAAGGTTATTGAGTGTGTTTTTATTGGTTATTCTGAAACACAAAAAGGCTACAAATGTTATGATCCAGTCAAAGACAAGATCATAGTTCAAGAAATGTAAAGTTTTGTGAAGACGAAAATGGATTCAAAATTTGTGAAAAATCACAACACAACAATGATTATTCCTTTTTATTTAAGTATCTCTCTCAATGTGATGATGAAATGCATGATGTTGATGATAGTAACACTGATGATAACGATAACGGAGTAGCCAAGGATATAATCACATATCAAAGAAGAAACCGACAACAAGATGTTGATGAAGGAGAACATCATGAGACTATTGATCTCCAACTAACTCCACAAAGTGAAGAAAACCTTAGAAGATCTATTAGAAATGTAAGACAACCCAATAGGTTTGTGTCATATGAAACTTTCACCCCAACTCATAGAGCTAGAATTAATGTCATTCACTCTCACTTTGAACCTTCGACTTTTAATGAAGCCTCTAAATATATTGAATGGAAGAATGCCATGATAGAAGAATTAGATGCCTTGAGAAAAGCCCAAACTTGGGAAATACAAGACCTACCTATAGGAAAAAAGACTATTGGATGCAAGTGGGTTTACAAGGTGAAGACTAGAAGTGACGGATCTTTAGAAAGATATAAAGTCAGGCTTGTTGCCAAAGGTTACGCTCAAGAATATGGTATTGACTATGAGGAAACCTTTGCTCCTGTAGCTAGAATGACTACTGTTAGGACCCTTATTGCTTTAGCATCTATTAAAAACTGGAATATCTACCAAATGGACGTTAAAAATGCATTTTTAAATGGAGATCTTATGGAAGAAGTTTACATGAAAGTACCACCAGGGTTGTCAGTTCCTCAAGGAAAAGTTCTTAGACTTAATAAGGCTCTTTATGGCCTCAAACAAGCTCCTAAAGCTTGGTTTGACCGTTTCTACTCTGTTATTTCTGATTATGGATTTCATTCATGTTTAACTGACACTGCCTTGTTTGTTAAGAATACTAATGCAGGTATCATAATCCTCCTACTGTATGTTGATGACATGATCATTACAGGTAGTGATAAGGAAGGTATTAGAGAATGTAAAAAATTGTTACAAAGAACTTTTGAAATGAAAGATTTAGGTTTTCTAACGTATTTCTTGGGTATTGAGGTTGCATATTCTACTAGAGGATATTTTTTATCACAAACTAAGTTTGCTGCAGAGATCATTGCTAAATCAGGCATAACAGATGATAAGGCCATAGAAACTCCTGAAGCAGTAGAAAACAAAATGAAGATTGATGATGGAGTTCCACTTACAAATCTCACTCCTTACCGACAACTTGTGGGTTCCTTAATGTATCTTAGCATCACTCGGCCTGACATTGCTCATGCAGTTCATACTGTGAGTCAATTCCAACATGCTCCATCAACCGTTCATATGGGAGCTGTTCTTCGTATCATTAGATATATCAAGGGAACAATAAATAAGGGAGTATTTATGTCTTCCTCTTCCCCTTTAAACTTGATTGCTTATACTGATGCTGATTGGGGAGGAGATCCAAATGATAGACACTCAACTACTGGTTTTTGTGTTTTTTTAGGAGAATCACTCATCTCATGGAAGTGCAAGAAACAACAGAAAGTCTCTCTATCCTCTACTGAAGCTGAATATCGAGCCATGGCTTCTACAACTATGAAAATTGTGTGGCTTCGTCAAATGCTTCTTGATATGGGAACAAGAATAAAAGAACCTACTGATTTGTGCTGCGATAACAAGAGTTCTATCTACATTGCCAAGAATCAAACATTTCATGAACGAACAAAGCATATAGAGATGGATTGTCACTATGTTCGTGAAGAATTTTTGAACAAGACAATCAAACTTCCATATGTCTCATCCGAGTTCCAACTGGCTGATTTCTTCACGAAGCCTCTATATTCTCCCATATTCAACTTTCTTTTAGATAAACTTTCGGTGTTAGCACCGTAAGTTTAAGGAGGGGTGTTAGGAAATAAGATATCTTGTTGATATCATAGCTAGATTAGGTTTTACATTTTTTACATTTTATTTTCATTTTTATGTATTTTATTATTTCTTTTATTTTTCTTTTTCTTTTCTTTTATTTTCCTTTTCTTTTTCTTTTCTTTTCTTTTCTTTTTCTTTTCTTTTATTTTTCCTTTTCTTTTTCTTTTTGTTTCCCCTTTGTTCTAGCCGTTGGGAGTTCCAACGGCTCCTTTATGAGCCGTTGGAACCTCCAACGGCTAGAACAACCCTCTCTTCCTTCTCTCCTTCACTCTAATTGGTTATATATATTCTTGGGCTGCCTCTTGTACAAAGCATGCTGTTTTACACAGCCATTTGACATTCACTCAATAAGATTGATATATTTCAAGTGGCCTTAGTGCCTTTTTCTATCATATTCTTCTTTAGTGACTATTATAGTCACATTTATACTTCTTGCATGGGGAAATGGATGGGGAAATGGATTGTTGATAGCGGTGCCACTCATCACATGACTGGCAACCCCAAACTCTTTCATGACTACAATCTATCCTCGGGAAAGTAACATGTATCTCTTGCCGATGCTTCTTTTACCTCTGTGGCAGGAAAATGAAGTCTTTCTTTGTTGAACAATGTTTTAGTGCATGGAGTCTTGCATGTTCCCCATCTTCCCTTAAATCTTTTATCTGTTAGCAAGATTACCAAGGAACTGAAGTGTGAACTTATATTTTCTAAACAACGTTGTGTTTTGTAAGACTTGGTGACAGGGAAGAAGATTGGGATTGGTTTGGTGTCTGATGGTTTGTATCGGCTTTCTATACGCGTTTGCCACAGCTCTTATGTCAGCAATTAGTAGGACAGAGAAGAAGAAAGAAGAGTGTCGTCAATTATTTTTGTATTCGCATGAACGCCTTGGTCATCTCCCTTTTGGGGTTTTGAAACAATTGTTCCCGGAATTATGTTCTAGTTTAAACATTTCCATGTTATCTTGTGATGTGTGTCAGTTTGCGAAACATGTTAAAGCTTCATATCCAATTTCAAATAGTCGTGCTAATAAAGCTTTCTCCTTGATTCATTCTGATGTGTGGGAGCCCTCAAGCATTCCTTCTCGTGGTGGTTTTCAGTATTTTATGACTTTCATAAATGACTATTCAAGGTGTACTTTTATTTATCTGTTGAAAGATCGTAGCGGAGTGCCTCATATTATAGAAACATTCATCCTCCTAGTGGAAAACCAGCATGGTGGGTCTGTCAAGACATTCCAGTCCGATAATGCTCGTGAGTATATGTGTCTTACTGTCGAGGAATTCCTTCGAAAGAGGGGGATTGTTCATGAAGCATCATGTAGTTATACACCCCCTCAAAATGGAGTTGCTGAGAAGAAAAACCGTCAGTTACTTAATGTCATCAGAGTTTTATTGTTCCAAAGAAATCTTCCAAAATGTTATTGGGGAGATGCGGTTATTACTAGTGTCTATTTGATTAATCGCATGCCTAGTAGAGTGCTAAATGATCGTACACCCTACTCCATGCTTCCAGGGAGTAGCCAACCTTTTCACCTTCCTCCTCGTGTCTTTGGATGTGTGTGTTTCATTCATGACCACAGCCCAAATGTGAAAAAACTTGACCCCAAATCAATTAAGGGAATGTTTATTGGGTATTCTCCTACTCAAAAGGGTTATAATTGTCTAGATCCCACCACTGGTCGAGTTCACATTACGAAGGATGTCACATTCTTGGAACATGTGTCTTATTTTGATGAGAATTCTCTTCAAGGGGAGAAGTCAATGTCTAAGAAAGAGTATTCTCCAAGTCAGGAAATTTAGTTTACAGATTTTTTGGATTACAGGCACGAAGAAAATCCATCTGTTGAGGTGCTTGGAAAAGAAGACGAGACGTCTATTGACGTACAAGAACACGAAAAGGAGGGAGAGTGTTCTATGGAGACAGAAAGAGAATGCAATCGTCTGTTTGGGCAGGTGTATTCTAGGAGAAGATTTTGTACTGACAATGTGATTGATGGGGAGAAGTCCACTTCGAATCCCAATCCTACTTCTTCCTTGGATGACCCAAGTCATGCTCAGAAGCAACCTGTTGAGAGAGAAAGTCAGACAAAAAATGAAAAGGAGGATCTTCCCATTGCCCTGAGAAAGGGTGTTAGGTCAACACCCTATTGGTAACTTTGTATCTTACTCTAGATTGAGCACTGACTACAAATGTTTTGTATCCTCCTTGTCTGTGGCTGTGATTCCCAGGAATGTTACAGAAGCTCAGAGTGACCCCAAGTGAACTCATGCTATGCAAGAAGAGATGGAAGCCTTAGACAGAAATCAGACATGGGAAGTGGTAGAGATTCTTGAAGCAGCTCATTTGGTTGGGTCAAAGTGGGTCAACACCATTAAGTACAAACCAGATGGGAATGTTGAGAGGTACAAAGCACGTCTGGTGGCCAAGGGGTTCAGTCAGAAATATGGGATCCACTACTTAGAGACGTTTGCTCCTGTCGCGAAAATGAAGACCGTTAGAGTTATTATTTCTTTAGCGGTGCTGAAGGGTTGGGAGATGTGCCAACTCGATGTTAAAAATGTCTTTCTCAATGAAGATCTCGAAGAGGAAGTGTATATGTGTATGCCCCCAGTGTTTTGAGAGACCTGAAAAATACTGTAAACTAAAGAAGACCTTGTCTGGGCTCAAACAGTTTCCCCAAGCATGGTTTGAGCGTCTCAAACTTGTTATGAAGAAGCATGGCTATAAACAAGGAAATATAGATCATACCATGTTTATAAAAAGGATGAAGGGTAAAGTTACTCTACTGTTGGTCTATGTTGATGATATGATTGTTACAAGTGATGATGAAAAAGAGATAGCAAGATTAAAGGGTTTACTATTTGCTGAATTTGATCTCAAGGACCTTGGCAAGCTAAGGTATTTTCTTGATATTGAAATTGCCAAATCAGGGTACGACTCTTGTGCTTAATCAAAGGAAGTACACCTTGGATCTACTGAAGGAGATAGGAAAACTGGGATGCAAACCAGCCTCTACTCCTCTGGATGCTGGGCACAAACTCGATAGCAAGGATGGAGAACCTTTGTGTAAAGAAGCTAAAGGGAGATATCAACGTCTAGTTGGTAGATTGATATACCTCACTCTGACTAGACCGGATATCACCTTTGCTGTAAATGTGATGGGTCAGTTTATGCATGCACCTACGGATGTGCACTTGAAGGCTGTAGATAGAATCTTGTGTTACTTGAAGAAGAATCCCAGAAAATGACTTTTATATGTGAAACAATGGTCATTTGAAATTGAAGGGTATTCTGATGTAGACTGGGCAGACTGTGTTGACACCAAAAGATCTACTTCAGGGTACTGCGTCTACTTGGGGGGAAATCTAGTTGTTTGGAGAAGCAAGAGACAAGATATTTGTTCCCGCTCAAGTGCAGAGGCTGAATATAGGGCTGTTGCTACTGGAGTATCAGAGTTGTTATGGCTAAAGATCTTGCTGACTGATATTGGGATAGAGACTGAAGGGTCTATGAAGATGTATTGTGATAACAAGTCTGCGATTAACTTGGCTAACAATCCAGTACTTCATGATCGAACAAAACATGTTGAGATTGACCGTCACTTCATCAGAAAAAGAATTGATGTCAGGGAGTTAACATTACCATACATGAAGTCTGAAGATCAAATTACTGATATTCTGACTAAAGCTTTACATGTAACTCCATTTGAGAGAAATGTATCCAAGTTGGGCATGTTTACTATGTATGCCCAACTTGAGGGGAGTGTTGACGGATCTTGATGTATGGGTCCGAGTCTGGATCCGATCCAGTGAGTCTTAGTTTGGGCATACTTATACCATTGTAAACCCTAATCTGCAAGTTAATGAAGTTTTCTAAGAGAGAGAGAGAGTCTGGCGGCTAGTGGGCACCAGATCTCCTCACATGTGGTTTTTTCCCTCTAGTTGAGGGTCGATCTTCGTTTCTTGTGCGTCTATTATTTTTACAACAATCAAGCAAAGAAATATACTACTTAGGTAACAAGGAAATACAAAGTTGAAATTGGTTTGTTGGAAAATGTTTTCTTCCTATGCCAGAAACTGGGAAAATATTTGCTCAATATGAAACCTTGCTAAATTCTCTACGAGTCTTCATATTGATGCTTCACATAGATACCTAAAGCAAAACATAAACACATATTCCTGTTTTTCCTTTTCTTTCAAAAAGAGAGATAGAAAGAGAGATTACCACGTCTACGTTGAAACGTTTTGCACCATAAATCTGTGGAGCCAAAAACAAATCTGCCTGCAATTACCACAGAGAAAGCACTTTGACATTTTATAGAGGACATAAACAATTGAGAAATTAGAAATTGACAATTTAAAAGACTTCAAATAAATGGAGCAAAGAAAATGGAAGTTTACAATTTGATTGAATGTCAAGGCAAAACCTACCATTAAAATATCCAAATCTTCTTTTTCAGCACCACAAGAAAATTCTAACCAGATGCAGTCAGGGCCATATCTATCTATCTAGTTATGTGTGTGTGCATATAGGGGGTATATAAAGGGGAGTTCAAACCTGCCAGATGCTGGATGAATAAAAATAAAAAACATGTTGCTGAACAAACAGTTGTCGCAGGATCATTAGCACCAGTTTATGGTGCAATAACGGTTCATTTTGTTTCTAGCAACAGGTCAAAACCATTTGCAACGGTTTATGGTGCAACAACAGTTCACTGCATTTTTAGCAACAGCTTATGGTGCTTTCAGCAACAGATTTTTATTTTCAGCCATCTGGAAAATTATATATATATATATATATATATATATATATATATATAGTCACAGAAAACGTGTTTGTTTGAAAAAAAACGTTAAAAACAAAAAATACCACGTTTTTAACTCGTTTTTAAGGTTGACCAATGCTCTGTACAGGACATAAGGATGCACATGGAGACTCGTCTGGAACATTTTCATAACTCCAAAGCAGCAGGCCATGAAGAAATGGAAAGGACATATAAGAGGATGCAATCCTCTTTCTATTGGCCTGGGATGACAAGGTCGATCACAGACTATGTTCGGAGGTGCCAAGTCTGCCAACAAAACAAGCAGGAAACCAGGAAATCAGCAGGGTTACTACAGGCACTTCCCCAACCGCATCTGGGAGGATATTTTCATTGATTTCGTGGAAGGGCTGCCAAAATCTAGGGGAAAGTCAGCCATTTTGGTGGTGGTAGATTGTCTATTGAAACATGCCAATTTCATAGCATTAGCCCACCCCTTCTCCGTGAAGATGGTGGCTACAGCTTTCCATTACGTGGGAAAACTCCATGGCATACCTCAAACTATAGACAGCGATTGAGACTCCCTATTTCTGAGCTTATTTTGGAAGGAATACTGACAACTTCAAGGCTTCAAGTTGCAGATGTCCACAGCCTATCATCTGCAATCGAATGGGCAGAAGGAGAAAGTGAACAAAAGCCTCAAAACATACCTCAGGTGCTTCATAGGGCAGCGTCCAAAACTGTGGGCAGACTACTTGAGCTGGCTGAATATGCATATAACACGGGCCGACACTCTTCAACAGGGGGCATGCCCTTCAAAGCTCTCTATGGACGTTCCCTACCTCTTACCTAAGGAGATATCAACCAGGAACAGCAAGGGATGAAGATGTAGATGTACAGTTGAGCTGGCTGAATATGCATATAACATGGGCTGGCACTCTTCAACAGGGGTCACGCCCTTCGGGGCTAAGTATGCATGTTTGAGTCTGACGCATTAGGTAGATGGATCGGGTGGACAATAGGAGATAATAACCAAGGTTGGGCCTTCACTGGAGCAAAATGTGCGAGTTAATCTTCCCCTGTTATTCGCAGGCTAACATTAACACACACGCACACACACATACAAGTAAAGAGAAGGGGGAAGGGTTGAGTACGCATAGAAATGTGAAAAAACAACACTGATCAGCATTCAGAAGCACTGTTAGAAAAACAAAGAAAAAGTCAGGCTGATTTTCAAAAGTGCAGCTATTTTTTCTCATTTTTTACATTTTTTCCATTATTCACCAAATGTTCACCCAAAAAGCTGTTATTAGATACGCTTATAAATATACACGTAACTACACATATATAAATAATATAATACAGAATTTTATTTTTTACTTGTTTGCAAAATCACAGACTTGCCTTTTAGGTTTCCATGTTGAAATCCGCACATACTGCCTATGTGGAAGTAAAACTATGATACTGAATCGTACTATTATGGCTCAAGCAGAGGGAGACAAAACATCCTCCTTTTTTTTACTGCACAAGATTAAAACAAGAAGTACAAAATTCTGAATCTGGTCTTTACAAATGAAGAACAAAAAAGATGCATAACTATGAATAAATCTAACACAGCAAGATAAAGCAGTTGAGCTATTTAATAGACAAAATGAACATGAAATTGAACTGCATAGTTTGGTACTTTCTTGGAAAATTTCTATTGAGAAGAGATATTAAGATCAAGATGAAAGTTTAATAGCAAACCAGGTAGACTTCATCTCCTGTAGCATACTTTCCAGCAACATCTTCTAATAACTTTTCAATGGCTGAAAAAAAGGACAAAGGATCAAAATATAAACTGGGTTCAGAAAGTGCTTTGATTAAAGTAATCAGAGGAATTGACAGAAATGCACATTCATGTTTTGATGTTCAAAACTTCTACAAACATTTAACGGTTTCATACTTTACAAAAGTCCAGTTAGTAGTCAATCCACAGTCCACTTAAAAGGATCAATGTGCTCAGTAGGTAATAAGTACCTCAAGCGTGGCTCAATCTTAGTTAGGTGGGCCTAGTTGCTTGGATTATGTTATGGCACACATTCTAGATGCCATTAGCTTTCAAACCTAAAAGGTTTAGGGGAGCAGTGCAGAAACAAAGGTGACTCAGAAACGGAAGAGAAATTTAACTATGTGGAGTGTTCCTGCAATTGTGCATGAGAAAAAATAAAATAGAGCAGCTACATAACATAAAGAAAAACTGTAAAATGAAGAGCACGTGGGGTTTGGCTTGAAAACAAGCAGAACCCAGACCTGGGACCCCACAGCCTACTGAGCAACGCAAATGCCAGTTTTCCTGCATGTCACTGCTCTATCCAACAACTGATAATTTTAAGGAGTACCTTTTTATGCATTCCAGCTATGTCATGCGGATGCAGCTACCGGTGCGGCACATCTCAGAAAATTTGGGTGCAGGGTTGCAAATATACATATATATATAATAATGCTATTTGTTTATATTTTTTTTGTTACTGAAAATTAAGATATTTTCGAAGGTCATTTGCTTGCTGGGTGCAGTTTAAATTGAACGTGAGTTTTGGATATATTTTAAGGGCATATGGAAATGGAATACAGTTTATGTTTAAAACTTTAAATGGCATAAGATAAAACACTTTAAAAAGATAGGCAGTCAGGTCATCCCTTTTAAAAGATAGTGCATTTTAAGGGCACTTGGAAATAGAATATAGTTAATTTTTAAAATTTTAAATTGAATAAAATAAAGTTTTTTTTAATATAGGCGGTCCGGTGGCCCTTTTTAAAGGAGCAGACTGGTTGTCCTTTAAGAAGGACAACAGACTGCCGAACCTTTTGCTGTCTTCCTTTCAAAAAAGAGAGAGAGAGAGAGAGAAAGCGGAAAGTTTGAAAAAAAAAATGAGGGAGGAAATAAGATAATTTTTTAAAAATATATGCAGATTAGCCGTCCTTTTTAAAGGACAGGCTGACAGCAGAGTGGTCGTCAAACTACTGGGCCTTTCGCTGTCATCCGTTTTAAAGCGAGAGAAGGTTGAAAGTTTGAAAAAGAGAGAGAGAGAGAGAGGAGGAAAAATAGGAGGAAAACAAAAATAGGTAGAGGAGGAAAATGGAAAAAAGGGAGACAAAAAATAAAAAAATAGAAATAAAGAAAAAAAAAGAAAAGAAAACAATAGGTGCGGCTTGGGTGCCGATGGAGCCATGCCCGTGTCTGCACCTGCATCATGTCGGCACGGGTGCTGGCTGCATTTTAAAGAACCTGTGTGACTTAGCAGGCCAGGCATCCAACATTTCACCCAGAACGCCTGGAATGGGACATCCAGGCCTTGGCATGGGCATCTGTGCAACAATCAAATAAACTCCCGGTGATTACAAATATGTAACAGGAGGGTACTTTTCCTCTATTATGGATCTCAATTGATTCTTGGAGGCTGGTCCCCTTGAAGTGCTCTCTCTCTTAGAAACAAAGCCACCAGTTCAGGTCATGCTCCATGCACATAATCCAATTTTCTTCCAACCAGTGATGCAACCATATAAAACTTCCCTTTTCAGGCTCTATCAGGCTTCAGTTGTAGCTAATCAAGGGAAATCAATTATGGGCCTAGCACCAATTAATTTATATGTTATGCCATGCCATGAACGGCATGCATAGGCGATGCCCCTAGGCTTAATTGGTCACCTAGGCTGGCTGTTCCTAGGTGATCTGCCACTTGAAAAATGCCTACGCTGTTAACAAATCAGATTCTTTTTTCTTCAACAGTCAACATATATATATATATATATATATATATATATATATATATATATATATATATATATATCTACATTCTTTTCTTTTTTCTTCTTTGTCTGCCATCTGAAGGCAAATCTTTCTTTTTCTCTTCTGCCATGAAGTAGTTTTTTAAGAAAAAGAAAAACAAAAATGAAGAAGATAGCTATATATCTTGATCTTCCCAGTACTTTTACTTGTCTATGTTAATAAAAGACAATTTTACAGTAAACAATATTAATATGGAAGCTGTAGTTATTTTTTAAATCTGTGTTCCTTTTTCCTATTTTAATTAGATTAGTAATTCTAGGCTTCAGTTTGAGATTGTTGGTTTATAATTACAATTAGAGACTTCACAGATGGTTTTTAGAAAATTAGTAGGATTTGCATGCTCTACAACATTTAAAAACCTTGATGATTAAATTGTAAACTTGCTCTCATTATTCTATATATTTTTTAAACTTTAATTACTTCAGTACCTTTGATTTTTCAAACCGTAAATCATGTTTGCATGTTACGGAATGTTTAATATATTTTATCTGTTGGTTCTCATAAGTTGATAAACATAGGTTTTGCATTGGGGAAATGCTTCAAGTTTATAGTTAGTCTAACAATTAACATTGCATGTCATAAGTATCCTGCTCTTATGAACTTAAGGCACTTAATCCTGCCTCTGGCCTCCGCTGTAGCCTCAAAATCCCTGCCTAAGATGCATCCAAGTGCTTTTAGCACCATAAATGTTACAATGGCAGTCCCTACAATTAAACCCAAAACAGTGAGTAATTAGGCTTAGTTGCTATATATATACACACACACATGATAGTTTAATACTCCATGTGTTGGATTTTGCCGGATGGCTAAAATTTAAACATTTATTGCTAAAAAATAGTAACTAAATTGGCATTAGCCATAATTTATAGTGCGGTGAAGGTTTATGGTGGCTTTAATGACAATTTATGGTTTTTTCAATAACAAATTTTAGTCATCCAGCAACCATCCGGCAAGCAGCAAGATTGACTTTGCTTATATATATATATATATATATATATATATATATATATATATATATATATAGGAAAACATGTAGGCTGTAGCTACCACACTCATAGTCTCATACCCAATTTTGATGGGACTCATCTAGGCTATTGATTCAGACAGTAGAGATTAAATCACAAATATAGAAGGCAAGCTGTCTTTTCAAGAGTAAAAATACCCTTCAAGAAAGACAAGGGATCTCATTTAAGGAAACTCATCTCTCTCTCTCTTTGTGTCTCTCTCTCTTATCCTTTTAAGGGTATTTTGGACTCTCGAAAAGAACAGTTTACCCTCTACATTTGCAACTGAATCTCCACCATCCAATCTCCTTGAACAGACAGCCTAAATGTCTTTCATCTTGTCTGGTATATGAGGGTTTGGTAGCTACCCTCTTTCTATATCTATATATATATATATATACCTCTCCTTCTGTTTTTATATTTTTTATTGATTTTATTTTAGCCGACCAACTTGAACCAACTAGTCCCCACTCCCCACAAGCCATTGTAAGTGCTTGACCAACTTTTATGTGAGTTCCAATTTTGACAACTGAGCACATGTTAGATGTGAGGTTATGGTTACAGGATTACAGCTGACTTAGATGTGGTAAAACAGGTAGTTGAGTAAAAACTACAAACAGACAATCTTATTCTAGTACCATAGAATGAAAGGAAACCTTTT
This sequence comes from Nymphaea colorata, assembly GCF_008831285.2. Lineage (NCBI taxonomy): Eukaryota > Viridiplantae > Streptophyta > Magnoliopsida > Nymphaeales > Nymphaeaceae > Nymphaea > Nymphaea colorata. Next base: position 9,608,370 of record NC_045142.1, on the reverse strand, counting down.
TATCAATAATGCTGAGGGGAGGTCAAGATTTAGCTTAGTATTAATATTCCTGGGATTCAGCTTTTCTTTCCTCATTCCAGCCAATGTAAGTAGCAAGTGGCAAATGACAAGCAAATTCATTTACTCAGAATTAATTTCACTGCAGATATACTACTAGCAAAACAAAGCAAAAAAAAATGGAAAATATCTGATCATAGACTTAGCCATAAGCCTTAAATAAAGTTTATGGCATTGTATAGAGAGATGGCATCTAGCAAAACATGTTCATCCACATGTCGATGTAAAACTTGCCATAATAACTTTCAACATGCATTTGCAATTTTGTACCATTTAGAAGAGAATCCTCAGTACACTTGAATTGAATGGAATTATGGAACATAACAAAATGTCTAGACTTACACCTAAAAGCAAATAAAAATAAAAAACAAGAAGAGGTGGTGTATGCTATATGCTAAAAGTTGAGATTTATCATTTAGTAGGAGCAAATGCTTGCCTGCAAAACCCTTTCTTATGTGCTTCTGAGCCCAAGCCATTTTTTCTTCAATACCAATCTTTTTTTCAATATATTGCTGTGCAAGAGATACAGGATGAAATTAAAAGTTCCATGACCAAGCATAAAACAAATTTCATTACTCAAAAGGGCAAAATTTAGAAAAAGAATTAAGGAGAGAAAAATAACTCACCACAATAGAAACATTCTGAAGAGGCTGAATGCTTGAGCCAACAATATTTGCCACCTACAGTATATGATAATTTAGTCATCCATTAACGTCACAGACTAGCCAATAAATAATATGGAAAACTATTCAAACAACACTTAATATGAGGGGCAAATAGGAACATAACAAAAATCTAAAACATTTTGTAAATATGATACTAACATGAGACTTGAGAGCCTCCAATGTTGAGTCCATGATAGACACTTTCACAATCATCCAGAGTAGAAATAATATTTGAACATGCTTGTGCATATTTTCTGCTTACAATACTATAGATTGCCAAACCAAACCAGTTATTTTCTTAGCATAACCCACAGGCTTCCTGAAGTTGTTCTGTTCCTTATTATAGAAACATGCTTCATAGCTATGCCGTCAAGATTGAATAACATTTATCGAATTAATCTAATCCTCTGCCATCACTGGTTTAAGCTGTGGCATCCAGACCTGGTGAACAAATGTGGTTCTGACCCTACAAAGAAGAAGAGTCCATCATATTAATATGATGTCAACTTGTAGAAGAAAGTCGAGCCTTTACATGGTTCAGTATCTTTATATCAAACTCAGACTAGCTTCGCTTCTTTGACTGCTCTCAAGGACTTCATCAATGCCTCTTCCATGTATTAATTTGTTCATTTGGATGATTTTAGTATCTTGCAGATTACTTTAAATCAATTGTGTCATCTGTTTGGTTCCCAGCTGGATTGTAACTTGAAAACTTGAGTTTTTTTAATCCTTTAATGTTTAGACCACTCCAGCTAAGACATATTGTATAACAATTTGAACTCAACAGTGTGACACTCTTATGAAGTCAGAAAAAACATGAGAATAGTTCTCATATGAAAGCTACTTTTTCAACTTGTGCTGTCACTACATCTTTTACCTCTTATGATAACCTACAACGTTTAAAAGGCCTTAGGTAGATGATGACTTACAGGCTACAGCAAGGTTGCATTTGAGAGCCATTAATATGAGCAATGACTATCACCTTAAAACTAAAAGAACACATTCTTGTTCATAAAAAGATGGATGGATCTCTGCGCCATTGAAAATGAGTGTTTGTGATCCCTCGGTAGGATATCAGTGGAGCTTTTAACTCTTAAGTAAGTGGGACCTGTTCATCCTTTCTCAACAAACTTGAAAGCCAATACGGATTCGTGTCATAGGACAGGACTTGGCTGTCTGACTGTGACAGGCAGTTACATTCATAGATTTGAACTATGTCACACGGACTCTTCAAAAACAGGGCCGCACTTATGTCAACGCGACAGTTGTGCTGGTGCTGATATGGGTGCGGCTCCGACACGCACCCCAACCGCATCCTTTCTTAGGCATGTTCAACATATTTTCTATTATTTCTTTCTTTTCTCTGTCCCTTTCTTTCTTTATGTACAGTCATAAAAGTAAAGGACAGATTAAGCTAATAAACAAGCTAAAATTATATACATTATGAATGCATACATTTACATATATATATATATATATATATATATATATATATATATCATAAATACATTATATATGTACACTCTCACTGCACCCTTGCACCCAAATTTTTTGGGATACGCCGCGCTGGCACCCGCATCCACACCAGCACCAGCACCAGCACCCCCGACTCATGTGACATAGGATTTGAATCTTGTGGCACTACTCCTTGTCTAAAGTAGAGCTGGGTGTAACTCCCAGGGTCGAGCAGGCCTCAAGGTTTTTCCACTACTCTCAAGAACATATATGCATATTTTACTGTTACTTTTTATATTTCAAATTTCTTCAAACCCAAGATTTTTCAAGAAATACAAACTTTCTGATTAGTACCTGAGAAATATCTCACCAATAAAAACATGAGAATAATGTTTGTGACTACACACACTCGCACACACAGAGCCACAGACCCACATATATTGGTATTCCAGCATGGAAAATGCAGCATATAGAAGTTTAAGACAAGTTGAAGAAGCTATCTTGAAAGAATAGTGCATATCTTTGAAAACGGGAGGTCCACACTTCCCAGTTAGTAAGCGAAGTTAAAGAATATATCACAGTCTCCAAATGCAAAACTTTGGTTACAAAGGATGGCATCTACCTGCAGATTAAGTGCTCTTTTCTTCATATCAGAAGGCAGAATGGGGTGCTCCGGGTATTTCTCCTCCAGGTACTGACACGATTACAAATCGCTCATCCATTCTCCAATTTGAAGAAAGGCAAAAGCAGGAACCATAACAAAAAATACAGGAACCTTTCTCGATCGAACAGCAGATAACGCAGACTACTAACCAGTAATATGGCAAAAGAATCCGAGATCACCATATCACCATCAGCAAGCACAGGAACATAGCCCAAGGGATTCAACCTAGTAAACTCTGTGAGGCACGGGTCAGAAATCAAAAGCCCAACAGAACAAAGAGAGAAGAACCGCACCCATCTCTTCCTTTTCATGAAGGCCACCGTCAAAAAACCGATATTGATGCAAAATCTCACCAGGTGAACTCTGCTCATCTTTCAGAAGGTTGACAGGCTTGTACTCGTAAGGGAGCCCTGCAGGAAGATGGCCAACAAAAATCACAGGAGAACGCAAATAGAGTTTCCGAAGCAAAACGGCAAGCAGAAAAAAGCAAAAGAAGAGGACGAAAGAAGGAGAAGCAATGGACAATTAGAACCTTTCAGATTCAAAGCGATTCGTACGCGCCATGAGCAGGAGCTTCTCCAATAGGAATAGAGCTGAAGCTTCTCCATACGACCATCCAGAGCCTGCGCACAAGCCATGCACCCAAACACGCACTTGGTCGAGTTCTCATCAATTAAAGAAACAAGGGCGAGTAAAAGATCAAGACCCTTTTTTTTAATCATACAAATTCATGACCTCCTTAACTACCAACTGATTAGATGCGGTAATTTAGTTCTCTCTGTTTTCTTCATTTCTTTTTCTTTTCACATTTTCTCCTTTCCCAAACATGGAAGCACGAGGAGAGAGCAACAGACATTAACGCAGACGAAAGCAAAATTGCTACAATGAGAAGAAAGGGAGAAACAGGAAAACTACAGAGAATGAAGGCTGCAGAACGAGGCTGCAGTACCTGAGAGTGAGAAGCCATAGAAAGAATACACTTTAGACTGCAGTTGAGAGTAAACAGAAGTACGCCAACAGTTGCAGCGAGTTCCAGGAAGGGGACAACAGAACTCCTGCCGTTCCTCTTATCACTCAAACGCTTGCTATATCTTGTACATTTAAAATAATTCAAAAGCTTTTCGTTATTTAAAAATGTTTGTCGCAACTCTTGAACTCTTACCTGAATCACGGTGCAACCACAATCCAGAGCATTTGTGTACAATTTTTAACAAAACTAAGTTCTACATTAAAAGCTTTCAAAATATGAAATTGATGTGTGATATTTTGATGAAAGGGTAGCTCTATATCACGTTAGGTGAAGCTTTGTTACTTTGGAGGGCATTGTGCATGTGGCAGCTGCTATTGTTAAAGATCACCTCATCAACTCTCCCGGTCCCATTCTTGAGGATTCAATTTTGAATAATAAATACAAAACATTGCTGGTGCATGTTAGTTGTAGCACCGGGCGTTTAATTGCAAGTCTTTTTGGCGTTTTTAACCCGAGGCAGCTTACTGAGCTAGACTACCTGCCATTTTATAGATCACCAGGACATCCTCATATTTGGCCAAGCTCAGGATAAGATTATCTCAACACAACCCAAGTAAAAACTAAGTTACTTTTAGTTTTGGAATCCAAATTTTAGTTCTAGACTAAGATGTCTGATTTCACTCTTTCAGTCACTTCTATTTGGCAAGATCTGAAATCAACCAAATGTAGTCAGTGCACACCTAGCTGTGGTCATATTTTTCAGTGCTGGTTCTAAGTATTATTAGTTCAAGTCAAATTCACGCTTCTTATATTGAACTCGAACTCAACTGTGATTTGATAGATTCACTAATGACTTGTTTGGTTGGAGGGAAAAGGAGAGATTGAGCAATCCCTCATTTGTTTGGTTGGCTAATTAGAAAGGAGAGAAATAGAGGGAAATGAAAAAAGTGTGTTTGGCTATGAAGAGAGGAAAATGAAAGGAAAAGGAGAGATTGTGTAGTGCAAATGCAATCTCTCCCAAATCGAACAAATTTGGAAGGAAAGGAAAGGAAGGGAAAAAGAAGAGTCTTTTTATTCTCACACTACCACTCCCATTCCTTTCATTTTCTTTCTATCCAAACAAGCTTTTAAATAACCTCTTTTTTTTCATTTCCATTCCTTTCATTTTCATTCTCTTTCTCTTCCATTCCATTTCCTTTCCCTCCCTTCCTTTCCCTCCCTTTCCCTCCAACCAAACAAGGCATAAGAGTTATCCAATTTTAGGCTTGACACTTAGTGCAGCACTCAACTTCACTAAGATTTATGCAATTTTAGACAACACTTGGTGCACCACTCAACTTCTAAGCTCATTTTTTTATCTATCATAGTGTCAATTTTTTGGTTTCTTTGTTGATTTGCAATCAGGCACTCTTCACGAGATATTTTTGAGCTGAGTTTGGGCTGGCATACACCAAATCATGTTTTCCCAAATTGCCCTTTATGATTCTAAAATAAGTCTTTCATAGTGTGATTATATCCCTAACCCTCTTCTACCTATAGAGCTTGCACTGCCAAATCGGTGTTGTCTTAGGCATTCAATGTGGATCCACTGCCTTCCAACACCATTGCCAGTGCTTTCTACTTATTTTACTTGACAAGCATTCCTCCTCCAGCCACCCATTGATCCTTCTCTAGCTACCTCAACCCCTACACGCTTTGGTGTCTTACAAATGGATTTCATACACTCATGTGTGAAGATTGGTTTTACAGTGCATATACCACGTCACATGCTTGGAAATCAAAATATTAACACATACTCGTAAGGAAAACTAACACTTTATTCAGTTACTGGAAAAACCATACTTGTAGATAGCTCATCAACCTCAAACGAAGTTGGAGATACATGGCTGCTATTTGTCTCTGGAACAGACTCCATGAGACCTTTACTAGACTTTTACCTGGTTACAGGTTACACACAAACTACACAGGCTCCAAATTTTAGGGGAGGAGTTCAAAGGTACATAAGGAGAGGAGAAGGATGTGAGAGAGAAGGCTAACGATGATCCCTCCAAAGTGGCCTTCGTCCTGCTTCTTATAGATGTTGCCTCCAGATTCTTTGGCGGAGATCTGGGGTTTAGAATTGCTGAGACCCGAATCTAGATGGACGGCTTTCGTTACAGATATTTTGCTTTTCTCTTTCTGTCTATTCATTCTTTTATTTTGTCTACCATTGTTATTTCGAATCATTTCTTTAGTCTCCATCATCTTGTGCTTTACCATAGTGCTCCTTACTTTGCTTTATTCTGATTCTTGTTGTTTCCTTGGTGCGATTTATGATTGTACGAGTTCTCTTTTTTGGAATATATTCTCAATCAATCATAGCTTTTTCATTTTCATAGTAGTGATTGAAGTATTGACCTGACCTTTCAGAGTCTTGACCTTTCCAGAAAGTCCTAACTTTTCCTAAAGAATTGCTATTTTGTTTTGTCTTTTCAAAAAGAGACTGAAAATTTTTCTTTAGAGGTTAATCTCGCACAGTTCTTTCCCCTTGCCACATTCTGAACATTTATGTTCTTGGTATTTTTGCATAAACTGGCAATATTCTCGTAGATTCTTGGTTCCCATTAATGGTCTTTTGATTGCTTTGATCTGAGATGGTTTATCTGGCATAATCAACGTTTCTAACCATCTTAGTATTTTTTCTTTGTTTCTTTCTTTAGTCTTCAATGATAGAGAGTAGATAATCTGGTTGTTCATTACTTCGTACGTCCATACATTTGGCTCTTGGTATTGATGTAGAAGTTCTTCAAATATTACTTGCAGATCTCTGGGTCTTTTTTTCGAAAAGAATTCTTTCATTTCTGATAATAATATCTCTTTTTATTGTTGGACTTCTGGATCTACCATTTCTTTGGTCAGACCAATCTTTACAGCATAAATAGATGGTATTATTCGTTCTTCGAATATTTCTACCTGAGCAGCGCATATTCTTAGGAAAATAAGTGGTGCTTTCGTTATTTCTAGATAACGTTTAGCTGCTTTGCATAATTCTGGAATTTCTTCTAGTTCTTTGGCATTACTAGTATATCAGTATGGAGTAATCCATAACTATATACTATTTTTACTAGATTTGGGTCTATGTTTAGGTAAGCTATCATTTTATTTATTCCTAGGTATGAGATAAGAATATAACATTTTCCTGGTACTGTATTCTTTTCTCTCGGATTTTTATTTAAGAAGTCACACACTTTCTTTAGGTTTCTTAGGTAGTTATTTACTATTATAGACTTTTTTATGATAGTTTCTAAATAGGTTTGAGTTTGAGGGGATGTAAATATGCTAGTTCTGACTGACATGATTGTTTTCTGGAATCTCTGGTTTAGATTGGTATTCTTGAATTTTGGCTTGAAAATGATATTTGGATTTTCTTGTTTGTTGTTTCCAACATTTTTGGTTCAGATATTTTTGGTTTATCTGCTTCTGGAATTTTTAGCAATGGTTCTATTTGGGTTTTCCACTTCAAGAGTTCATTTATTTGGTTTTGTAATATTGCTAATTGGGTTTGTTGTTTTTCTAGCTCCATTCTGATTAGCTGCACAAATAAACAATTTGTGTTATTGAGAGACTTGGCTTTTATGCCGCAACTCAATCTGTGTGTGTTTTGTGATAGTTAGTTTATCACTTTTAAAAAGTGACTATCCATCAACAGATTTGTTTTGTCTTTACCAGGAGCTGTTTGCTCTAGACTAGCCATATTCTTTTCCACACATAGTGGTTGATGGTGAATACGATTACCAATGTGTATGGTTTGTGCTAATTAGTTCTCATAATTAGCTTCTTTACTCTTCTGGCTTGTTACTTTACATTCCTGGACAAATAATCTGCATAGCAATTCTCGTTAGTTCTGATTACTTCAATGTCAAAATCAAATAACTTGATATTGTTGACTAGTCTCCTTATTTCTTTTTTTACAATTGAATTTTCTAGTTTAGCATTTAACCAATACTTTACTTGTGTGTTATTTGTTCTAACTTTAAATTTTGTATAGACCACATATATTTCAAAATGTAATAGTGCATAATATAATCGTAGTAATTCTTTTCGATTTATTTCCCATTTTATCTCATTTTCTTTGAAGCTTCCTCAATGATATTTACAAAGGTATTCTTTTCCGTTTTCTAGGTATTTATATTTTAATACTGATCCATAGTTGAATTCTGAAACATCGGTTTCAATGATCCATATAAATGGTTTTTGCTCATTTGGAAATTCTAGTTTGGGTAGGTTTGTACAAACTGTTTTTATTTGGTTTATATGTTGTTTATCTTCCTCAGTCCAATAATATTCTCTATCTTTTTTCAACTTTTCTTGTAAAAATTTACAGTGTTTAGCTAGGTGAGGTATGTATTCTCTAACTTGGTTTACTAGTCCTAGAAAAGACTGTAATTTTTTCTTGGTGTCTAATTCTTCCGTTTGTGCTATTTTTTGGATAATGTGTGTTTACATTTTTATTCTGGCTTTATCTATTTCTATGCCTAGAAAGTCTATTTGTTTTTTACAAATTACTACTTTATTTTTGCTTATTGCTACTCCTGCTTTGGTTGCATAGTTTATGAATTCATTTAGTACGTCATAATGGTCTTCTTGTGTATGGCTGAATAATAGTATATCATCTATATAAATCACACAATTTCTTAATCCTTTAAACTGTTTATCCATAAAGTTTTGGAATCTTCTTGGTGCATTTTTATATCCAAATGGTAATACGTTCCATTCATAGAATCAATTAGGTACTGTGAATGCTGTTAGTTTTTTGCTTTCTTCGTCTAGTTTTAGATGGTAAAATCCACTTTTACAATCGAATTTACTAAAGTACTGGTATCCTGATATTTGTTTTAATTTTAATATTTTATTTGGAATAAGATTATTGTATGTTTTTACTTTAGCATTTAAATTTCTATAATCTATAACCATTATAGTCTTTTCTCATTTTTGTTCGCTATGTTTGTTAACAATGAATGTTGGACTGCTATGTTTTGAGTTTGATTTTTTAATATAATTATCTTTTAGTAGTTCATTTATATGTAAATCGAATTCCTTAAGGTCATCTGGTATGTATTTTAGTGGTGGTTGGGTTATTATACTGTCTTCTTTAATTAGTTATATTTTAACTGTTGTTTTGTGTTTTTCCCAATGTTGTAATGGGTTTTCAAAATATAATTTTTTCAGTTTTTGTTCGATGTTTTCTAGCTCGTTTATTTCATATATATTTATAGTTACTACATTTATTCTTTCTCGTGTTAATTTTTGTGGTATTTTACTATCTTCTTTAATCCATGCAGTTTGTTTTCGTTCATTATTTTTTACTATTAAGGCATTTATTTTTTCTCCACAAGGTGTTGTTAGTACCAAATGTTTGTCGGTTATATTTATTGGTAGATAGCCATTTAGGAATGGTCTTCCTAATATAATATCTTTGCTATGTAATTTAAACACATATATTCTGTTGATCTTTATTACCTTCTTCCATATTTGAATATTAACATTTTTTGCTTTATGATTTATTGTGGCCCTGGCTCCGTTAAATCTCCTGACTTCTAATGGATTTTTTAATTTTTTCCATGCATAATATGGTAAGCAGTTTTTTTTGCATAGATTTATTTGAGCTCTTGTGTCTATGTAGGCCGTGTAGTATCGATTATTATATCCTCTTGGTATAACCTTGATTAGTATATATATAAATTTATTTTTATTGATGTTCGTTCCTCTTCACTTGTTTCTTCATCACTATAAGTTCTTCTCTCAAAAGCTTGGTAAGAGGTGTGTGATATTCTTTTGTCTTTTTCGTTCCAGTAATTCATAAATTTCTATTCTGCTATTGCTCTGGCCCTTAAGTATGTGAAAAATTGTCTTCTATAGTCTTTAAATTTTCTTTTTATTACTCTTTTTTCTAATTTTTCTATAAATCTAAGTACATATATATATATATATATATATATATATATTCTGCATAATTTTCCTATTTTATTTTGTACAATGTTTTTGGTTTGATTATTATATACCCTTACACTTGTAGTTGAAAACATTCTAATTCCTTGTATGAGATGTCTGACATCGTTTTGTCTGATTCTATATTTCTTATTTCTCTCAAACATTTTTCATGTACTTTATGAATTAATTTATCAATAAATTGTTTTACTTCAATCATCTTTTTTAACCAAAGAATCAATTTGTTTCTCGTATTTATTAATTGTCTTCGAACTTTTCAAGTTATTGGAGTTATATATGTCAGACCTTTTCCTAGTTTTATCATCATTCCATTCTATTCATTATATTTCTCCATATTATGTCGTCGTCATAATCATAATATGATTCTCCATAGTCTGTTAAGTCACTGTCGTATTCTGTGTATGCTGATTCTAATGCTAATCTTTTTTCTTCTATTTCGTTTCTTATGTTATTAATGAATTTGTATACCATTAGATACAATTTGAATAGTTTTATAAGCTTTGCTTTTCTATTTCTTTTCTTCCAATGCTTTATCCAACACATTTTTCATGTCTTGTTCAAATTTCCTTTTGCTTATTTGGCTAATCATCTAAGTTTCTAGGAATTATTATATGTTTGCCCAAATGTTCAATTTCTAGTACATTTTTCTCTATTTTAAAATTTTTATATTTATTTAACCATTTGTTTCCTAATATTATTCCTGTTAATGTATCATTTCTATGTGCTTGTACTTCAAATTCTATTTCAAACATATAATCTACTTTCTTGATTTCTTTGCTAACTCTTTCCATGCTGTTGATAATGTTTCCTTGTATATCATTGTACTTATGTTCGCTTGGCAACACAACATCATTATTTATCATGTCTGGTGTAATGTAATTATCTTCTGATTTGTGTCTATTAGGATTTTCTTAATCATATTGTCTATGTTTTCTTTTATATGGAATTGCTTTAGGTAACTGGTTTTCCTTGCTGTACTGATGCTTAATTTTTGTTTTATAATTTGTAATTCGTTTTGTCCATCTTCTAAATAATAGGGTTCATTATCATTTATTACTGTTATTAGTTGTTTAAATGGGTTACCAATCTGTACTGTGTCATTCATTTTTCGCTTGGCGGACATCATGTGCTTATTTGTTACTACATACATGTTTTTACCTTTGATAGTCATTACTTTACACCTTTTTTCTAGTTTGATTTCTGATAATTTCCAATATAACACTAGGCTTCTATCTATATGTTTGTCAGTTAGACTTATTGTATGGTCTGGTTTTACTATAAACTTAATTTTTTGGTATATTAAATTGCTATTATTGCTCTTTCAACTGGGTATATTATCCTGTCTTCTAATAAATAGAGTTCCAAAGGTGTATTTATTCATTCCTTAAAGCAGGCTTTTATTAGTATTTTTATTCTTCCAAAGTATATGTATTTCATAGGATTTTTTACTTTTAATTATCTTAGTTCTTCTTGGATGCCTTTTGTTTGCTTATTAATGGTACTCTAGTTGTTACTTCTGATATTCCTACATGTTCTATGTCTATCACATGTTCTTTTTGGTTAATTATATAATATTTTTCTATATTCTTTTTAAGCATTGATTTTATTAATGGTATTTTTCTTATTAGTGGAAAATCAAATAGTTCTTTTGTACTAATATCTAGTTCTTGTTTTTCTATTTGCTTAAAGACTTTCTCATCAAATATCACTCTTTGGATAGTATAGTCCTGTGTTAATTCCTCTTAATACCTTATGTCTTGGGGTCTTTCTATTTTATCACTTATCTGAGTCACTTTCTGTTTCATATATTGTTTCATCTTCCAAAATATCTGTTTCACTAAGATCTTCGATGTTTATGTAATCATCTTCTATTATATTTACAAGTTTTTCTTTCATTTTTTGTCTACAATCTTTGGCTATATGTCCAATTTTTCTACAATTATAGCATTTACAGCTTTTAGGGTTTCTTGGATATTTATTTTATTTTTTATGTAGTATCTTCTTTTTGGGTGCTTATTCTCATATTTCTTGTATTTTTTATAACAGTATTTAAGTTTTTTATATTTTTTATGTCTTCTTGTTTTATAGTATGGTTTGCATCCTAATTGTGGTGCTACCTGTTCTTCACAACATTTATATGGTGATTGTATGATGAGTTTTAGTTTTTTTGATTTTACATGTTCTTCGCACATCGTTTTGAACCATGTCCTTAGGAGTTCTATTCTTGATCCTAAAATATCTTCCTTTGGTTTATTTTCCTGGAATGTCTTTATCACTTGTGCATAAATCACTGGTGGCAATTTTGAAAAGAATAGGTCCAGATATCTAGGCTTTTCTTTTGTGGTTATGCTTGATTGATAATAATATTTACTAAATAATTCTATGTATTCCTCTAAATAACACATATCACATATTGTTAAGTTTAAAATATTTTGTCTTGCAGTTATTTTTATTTGATCTTCGTATATTTTTTCGATGTTCGAATGTGAAAATTCTGCCTTGATTGATCCTAGGTATTTTTCCAATATATCTAAATGGTTTGTAGTCGTTGTTCCCTTATTATCCGTTTCTGCTCATAAAGATTCTTTCGAAGAGTGTGGTAGTTGATCAAACCATAAGTATATGTTTCCTACGAATGAATTTTCAATATACGCTGACACACTTTTTAGTTCTATTTTGCTTTCCATAATGTGCTTACTCATCTCTGCCTTCCATATTTCTAGTAACATTAATATATTATAAGTATCATCTAGGTTTAATATTCCTTGTTTCCATTCTTTCTCTTCTATCTTATTTTTTAGTCTAGATTTCCAAATTTTTTCCCATTGTTCGTTTTCACTATAGTCATCATAATGTCTATTCCTACTTGGGTTTCCTTTATGGGTTCTTGGTCCTGTCGTATATTCTTCCTTGATCTTAATTCCTTCTTTAGGTATTGTGTTCATATTTATTTTCATGTCTGTAATTTGTTCATCATTTTCTTTGTCCATTAATTCAGTATACGTTACACTAGGTTCATAGTTTTCTGTCTCTATGTCATTATCAGTTTCTGTTTTCTGAAGACTGTTAATTTCTAACATATTGATTTCCTCTTCGTTTACCCTATCCAGTTTTTCCTTTATTTGTTCAAATTTCTGGTCAATGTTTTCAATAAGTTGTTCTAGCAAAATTATTATTTTATCCATTTTATCTTCCAGATACGTTGGGCAATCTTGCACCAACTGTGATATATTGGCAGGGCAACCTTCATATTGCCGTATCCTTTATTTTTTGGGATATTTTCATTGTTTAATCTTTTTATCCTTTCTAGTATCGTTTTTGTATTCATTTCTTCTTCGTCTAATATTAGATACATATCATTTGGGTTTAATTCTAGAAATTTCCTGTCTAGGTTTGTTTCAACTATTCGACATTTTTGTCCAAACATAAATGTTTTCTTAGAACTCGTTTCGTATTCTAATTTATTCATATGAATGACTCCGTTTTTACTCTCCCTATTACTAAATCTTGGTTATACATGGCTGTTAGATATTTTATTTCTCTTTTAATTATCTGATTTGAAATATAAAGTTTTTCTGGTTCTCTTTCTATATTCTGGAGTTTTGGTTTTTTCTGGTTTACATTTCTTATAAGATCATTTAGTTGTTTACTTATGCTTTTTTGATTTTCTAAAACTAGTTCTAAGTCCTGTAAATTTTTTCCAAATTCTGTTTTATCCATGAGTTGTGAAGTGTTTTCATGTCCGAGAAGTGCAAACATTCCCATCTTCAAGCATGTGCTTTGTGTCCTATAATCTATTTGTTGCATAAAATGAAATGGCCTTTGTTCTCTATATGATATGCCCAGCTCAAAACTTGCCCTTAACGTGTTTTCCTCATGACATGACCATCTCACTTTCCCCGATCAGCCTATGTCTTTGTGGGTACTCGTCTGGGGTCTTTCCCTCTTGGATTACACATTCAGGCTCCCCTTTTGCCAAGTAATCATATAGGCAAACTCCGGTGAATTCAAATATTAACACATTCAGGCTCTGATACCAAAATCATGCATGTGAGAGAACATGATGGAAAATGATGCAACTGACAGAACATGATGCAACTGACAGAGACTGAACCGATCCGAAAAAATTAGATATGGAAAAAAATTTAATATCCAATTAACAAATTGGATTGGATTCATATTTAATAAATGGCATCCGATCTGATTCGGATATACATAAATATCTGATCGGATTCAGATAAGGATTCGGATTGGATTCATTTTTAGACGAATATCCTGTATCTAATGCTATTAAATTTTGAAAATTGGCAAAATCCGGTTCAATGTTCGGATTCAGATATAAATATAAAAATCAGATTCAGATAGGATTCAGATTGTAAAATCGGATTTCGGATATGACTTTTCTTAATTCGAATTTGAATGAGAATGTGTGAATATCCAAAAAAGTGGATATGATTAAGAATGTATCTGATCCAAATCTAATCTGTTGACATCCCTAACCACATCCATCCATTCACCATGTAGGTATACGCTGCCTAGCTTACAAATGAAGCAACAACCATTGCTAAACCCAATATTTGGTGTAGTGGTGAAAACTTCATGAGGTCAAGTTTGATCCATATTAGGAGACACATCCTAGAGGTAGGTTCTCTAGGGACAAGATTAAACATTTAGAATTACTAGATGGTTTTGACAAGAAAAAAGAGGGATCTAAAAAGCCAGTTCAATTTTTGAGAGAAAATACACATAACATATAACCACACACATAAATGCTCAAACAACACACTTTAAGAAATAAGGATCAAGTATGCAATTTTAAAAGATTTGGGCTCCTAAAATAAGTCACTCAAAGTTTTATCAACAGTAGCTCAGTGATGAGATATGCGTATATACCTGGACAATAAAGGTTAGTTCAAAATAATAGGGTAAATCACTAGTTATTTGACTAATAGAATTGCAATCCTTTTTAAAATGACATGAAGAACATATAAAAGATTTTTTTAATAGAAAGAAAGATGACAACAAACTAAGTTGGGTTTCTCCATTGGGAGTAAATATGCATCTTATTTCCATTTCCAAAAATGACTTGATCTGAATTATAATAAGGGTTTAAGTTGAGGGAACTGACACCAAATTTGCAAATTATTTTCCCTCTTGAGTTTCCTTTAAGTTTAATAAGAAATAAAAGAGAGAATTAAACAAGAACACAATTTAACGTGGTTCAAATGATCTCATACCATGAAAGGAACATCACAGAGTGCACGTGTCTGCCTTTCTCCTTATCTTTCTTAACAGGTACAATAAACGTATAGCAAGTGTTGGGAGGAGAATCTAGAGGGAGAGATTACACGATGAACCCAATGGCTATACATGTAAATAAGGCAACATGAATATCAATGTTTAGAAAGGTAACATGAAAAAAATGTCATGCTAAGAGCTTCATTCAACTATTTGAAATAGCTTGTTTTAACCCATCTATGAAGTATTCTGAATTCTTAGGGTATAGGGAGTGCATATTTCTCTGTTCTAAACTTGTTCTCTTACGAAAGTTACAATGAATTTCTACATGTTTCATTCTTTCATGAAATAATCTATTTGCGGTAATATATATGGCTGCTTGTTTGTCACAGTGCATAAGAGTAGAAATCCTGAACTAAAGTCCCATTTCAATTAACATGGTCCTGATCTGGGTGATTTTGCTAGCTATTGTTGCAACAGCTTTATATTCTAGCTCCACACTGGATGTGAGGAGACCCTTGGTCTTTTACTGCATTATGATACAACAGTTTCACCTAAATAAGTATAGTAGCCAGTGGTAGATTTTCTATCTATGCCTCTTGCCTGGTTAACATCCAAATGCCCCTGATGTAAATGTGAATTCCTTTTATATCAATATCCTTGGCCTACAGCCTTGAGAAATCTGAGAGTTCTCTCAACCATCTTCCAGTGTTCTTTGTAGGGACTATGCATTTGCTAGCTGACAAGATTCACTCCATATCTGATATCTGGTCTTGTAATAGTTAAATAAATGAGCTTGCCTACTATACATAGATACCTTGAGCTTGCATATTAGGCTTACTTTTGCAATTCTTTCCTTGAAATGTGGCACCCTAGTTTCTCAGTTTCTTTCAACAAATCAGTGACATATTTTCTTTGAGATATAAACAGTCCTTTCTTGGAATAGGCAATTTCCATGGCCAAAATCCTTTATGTCGAGTCATCTGAAGAAGCTCTTTTGTATCTTTAATTTTGAAGTAGTTGCTTCCGGTAACAGTACTATTGTTGGCATAAATGACAACCAAGGTTAGATCACCATAACTTTTGTTAATAAGCAACAAATTGTCTGCCCTGAAGTTGTGTCATTCAAGAGCTTGATTCAGTTTAAGGTACCATGCCTAAGAGGATATCTTCAACTCATAAATAGACGTTCATAGCCTGCAATCCTGAATTTTCTTGGGGGCAATTAGGATGCAATTTCATGTAAACCTCTTTCTGTAAGTCCCATGCAAAAACACATTCTTCACTTCTAACTGAAATAATGGCCAGTCATACTTGCAAGCAATTGAAAGTAATCTATGAACAATGTTAATTTTTGCTACTGAAGCAGGCATTTCCTCATAGTCCAGTCCTTGGGTCTGACTATATTCTTTAGCGAAGAGTCTAGCCTTCTATTTCACAACCATTTCATCATTATCGTATTTGATTTTAAGAACCCACCTATATCCGACTACACGTTTTCCCTTTGGCAAGTGAGTCGTCTCCCATAATTCAGTTTTATGAAAGGCGTTGAGTTTGTCTTGCAATAGCCTTGGTGCAAATAGGATTCCCTTTGGCTTCTTCACAAGATGCCCGTTCTTGTTCCTTCTCCATGATGCTAAAAAAGTTGCATAGGACTTAAAGACGTCCTCAAAGGTTACATGGGGCACTTAAAGGCATGAGACAAAGCTCTGGTATGCATAGACATCAAGGCATGAGGTGAGACTTTGGTGCACCTAGACACCATATGGAGCAGATCTAGGTGTGAGACGAGGATCCAGTGCGCATAGACACTAGAAGGTGGGTGTGAGACGAGGCTCTAGTGTGCCTAGACATTGGGACACATCTAGGTATGACGTGAGACTCTGATACACCTAGACACTACTTTTCTTTTCTTTTTTTCTTTTTTCTGTCTTTTTATGTTTTTTATTTTCACTGCAACCAACATTTTTTAAGATTGTCGAAGCTTAAAAATGATGCTTTGAAATTCAGTCTGATGGATAATGGATTACCTTTTTTTTTATGCACACACACGCATGACCTTTTATGGTGACCATATTTTTTTACATATGTGTATGGGATGGTCTAGAAACTTGTGGTGATAAGAACATCTAAAAGTCATTTAAAAATTAAATAAAAATAAATACAATAAATAAAATGAAAATTAAGCTACATATAATTTTTTTTAATAATTTATTTTCTTTCTTTTCTTTTCTATCCAAACATTTTGCAGGAACCTCTTTCCTTCTATTTCATTTTCTCTCCAGTCCCTTACTTTTCATTTCCTTTTCATCAATTCTTTTCCATTCCTTTCTCTCCATCCAAACAGGGCTTTCGAGAGGAGGAATATAGGTAAGTTGATGAAGAGGATGGCTATTAGCCGTAAGTGAACTAAAATTCATTGATTAGCTCTGATATCATAAAGTAATGATCAGACACAACTTTTAAGCGGTTCAATTTTCATAAAATCCTACCACACAAGGCTGAAGCTGGCTTGCCTACATCCACATTTTTATACAAGGAAAGAAAGAGAAAAAGAAATACTAAACAAATAAAAGAGCCAACCTGCTCGCCTAAGAGCAAATACCGAAATTATCTTTAATGGTTGCTATATGCTGCAATCAGGTTCCATGCCTTATGCTTCAAACTTAATTAGCAGCTTAATTTATTCTTGAAAAAATCATGCTTGAATTCAAGATTGCTATCTGATTCTTTCCTTATACCTTAATGTGATCTTTTGCAACT
Source organism: Nymphaea colorata (assembly GCF_008831285.2). Taxonomy (NCBI): domain Eukaryota; kingdom Viridiplantae; phylum Streptophyta; class Magnoliopsida; order Nymphaeales; family Nymphaeaceae; genus Nymphaea; species Nymphaea colorata. Next base: position 9,590,570 of record NC_045142.1, on the reverse strand, counting down.
TCATCATCCTTGACATCATTGGTAGTATTCTTGCCAATATAGTCATCAATCTCGTCAACTGGTGCAGTTATTTTCAAGTTCCTTGCCTTGTCCGTCACCATAGTTCCCCTTTCTATTTTTGCTGGCATCATTGTCAACTCCTATAGCCTTAAGAGTGCGCCTCAATTGCAAATATTTCTTGCGCTATAGGTTGTCATCTCTATGCTTGTCAACATCGTTGCCAATGGCTGCAGCTTTAGTAAGAATAAGGAAGATTATTATTATGTTCTTGGTTTGTACTTTGTTTATTGATTCTTAGCTCTCTATATTCTATGAGTGATTTCTAATTTGAGATTGGGGTCTGACTTTAAAGATGAATTTGTCCACCATGGAAGGCATCTTTGATTTTTTCATGCGAAAAAATCAACAACTACTACTTGACAAATAGACAGATGCTTCGCTTTATGGAAGACTATGGCGTCCATTCTCTCCTTGTGGCCACCGAAATCAGTCAATCAGAAAGAAATATTAATTTGGTTGCTAAGAATGTGGAAGTTGAGGAGATTTACACGCATGCCTTCCAAGGAGATGGCTTACTACTAGACAAAACCATATCTCAACGGTAGCGAAAGGTATGTTCAATCGCATCTCTCGTATCCAAAATTTTCGTTGTCATTTTCAAACCTTATCTTTGTTATTCATTAAGCTTTTTTCTTTTTAAAACTTTCAAAGTACTTCTCACTCAAACTTCTTGAACCTTTGGTATAAGATCTCGAGGTCATTAAGCCGGTTTGGTTAGCTCACATATCAAGAAACAACTGGATATTAGAAGGTTGGTAATAAGATCTTCAAGCTTTTCCTACTGTTTGGACAGGCAAGTAAAGAAAAAACTTGAATGTTTAACAAATTAAATCAAGAAAAAGAGAAAAACCAAGGGGAGAAGCCTTTTATGAAAGTCAGATAAAGTTTACTATTCATTTCCCTGAAAACACAGGTTGTCATCTCTATGTTTGTCCACATCGTTGGCAATGGCTACGGCTTTAGTAAGACTAGGGAAGATTATTATTATTATGTTATCGGTTTATACTTTGTTGATTGATTCTTAGCGCTATATATTCCATGAGTGATTTCTAATTTGAGCTTGGGGTCCAAAAGGGGGTGCAACAGCTTGAACATATGACATTAAATGCCAATCTTATGAATTTGTCCACATGTAAGGCATCTTTGATTTTTTATGCAAATAATCAACAACTATTACTTGACAAATAGACTGATGATGCATTGGTTCACCGACGACTACGGCGTCCATTTTCTCTTTGTGGCCCCTGAAATTTCTGGATAGCGAAAGGGAAGTTCTGTCTTATGTCTCGTATCCAAAAATCTTTGTTCTTCATTAAGGTTTTCTTTTTTATTTTTTAAAGATTTTCTCAGTCAAACTTTTGAGCCTTGGCAATAAGATCTCGACGTCATTAAGGAGGTTTTGGTTAGCTCAAATATCAAGTAATAACTGGATATTAGAACTTTCGCAAAAAGATCTTCAACCTTTTCCTACTGTTTGGACAGGAGAGTAAATAAGAATGTCTTTTTTGAAAAAACCAAAGATCTTCAACCTAACGTTTGAACAAATTAAATCAAGAAAAAAAAAATTACATGTAAATTTTAAAAAAATTTAGTTGTTTTATATAAAAATTTCGAAAAATGATATTTTGGCAACAGTGAAAATTTATAAACTTTAATTCTGCTAGTTTCATGAAATTTTTTTGGCTCTGCTCCTACCTCTCTCCCTCTATCTCTCTAAACTAAAGTCTCATGAAAAAATGCAGAGATTAAAGGTTTTTCGGAAAAATAAAGGCTCAAATCTGTCACTATTGATTACAGTTCGATGTTATGTTTGCATGTATTCAAGGAATATTTGTTTGAAAATGTAAAATTATGGCTGCCAACTTATTTTAATATATACATTTTTGAAGAAAATTCTAGAATTTAAAGAAAAATATCAAAAGGATGAGATAACTAAAAAAACCTAGTCATTTTTTTGGGTTTCCCAAACTATTACAAGCATTATAATTTCCAGATCAATGTTAAAAAGCCAGGTGTTTTAAGTACTTGGAGAACCAATCCCAAACCAAATTAACATGGCTTAAGAAAAACATCCTCTTACAGACCCGGCTCGGCAGCTTAAGACTCGGGCTCCAACTAAGCCCGTGAAATAAAAAGGTTGAGCTCGATCGAGTAATCATCGTGTTTTGAGTACCTGTGTTTTGTACTATTATTTCTAGTTTTTTTTTCCCTTTTAGATACGTATTTTTGCTCTTTTTAACGAGACATGATTAAAGTACGCAGCTTTAGTGCATGACATGTAGATTTCTGATTTCTGACCTACTTTCGGCATGTTTTTGACCTACTCCTAAGTAAGGTTGTGTGTGGGGTCAGGTATTCATGGGTACCCGATACTCAGCCTGACTCAGACCCGAACTCAAAAAAAGGGCACGGACCTGGCTCAAGTGGGCCTGATTAAGCTGGGTTCGGCATGATAAGATTTATTTAATGCATATTTTATTAATTGTTATATATAATTGTAATATTTTATTACAATTAATTATATCTATATATTATTTTATATTAAAAATATATTTTTTTAATTTAATCAAGCCGAGCTTAGGTTTCGGGTGTCGAGTCAGCCCAAGTCTGACTCTTTATCAGGCTGGTCCGATGCCCAGGTTTACTCTTTAGGATAAGTGTCATGAACACAGGCGTCTGACAACCTTAGTATTGTACATACGCTGCCAGTTTTGATTTTTCACTTGCTTATATTTTTGGCATTTTGTTAAACAAAAACAAGATGAGAACAAAAATTGTCTGGAATCGCCGTTGAACTCAATAGAGTACTCCATTCAGGGTTGGAAATTTGACCCCAATGAAAGTTGAAGCGTACAAGGGCTGATCATGGTTTGCCTTCCAACAAGAGTGGAGATCTGATTTTCTTTTTTTTGGCGGGGGTTATTATAAAGTTTTTAAAAATTTTCACTAGGGTTATGAGAATTTGGATGAAATTTATATCACAGATTTCCGGCCTTCCTGGCTCTGCCATTGCCACATGTAGGGGCATGGCAGCCCAGCAGAGCTTGCCAATGCCGGCCTATAGTGGCTGCTGAGCTCATTGGCCTGGTCCAGCCCAGCCTAGACACATGCATGCATACAACATAGAAGCACTATGTTCCAACAACGGTTTTGTTGTCATAATTGACATACATTTATAGATGGACCATTCGGTCACGCAGGAGCAAAGCCAAAAATTTTTCATGAGACAGTCCCAATTAAAGTTTTTAAATTTTGATTGGGTTCAAAATATCATTTTTTAAAAATTTTATGTAAAACAAATGAAATTTTTTAAAATTTACATGTAATTTTTTTTTGAAAAATTTTGAGGTGGAACCAATGCCCTACCTTGGATCCGCCCCACCCCCACCCAATTGCAAGCAAAGACTTAGACGTCAAGGACTGGTTGACTGGAACCTAGTCAAAAAGGCCATGTTTTGTAAGTAGTGGAGCCATGAATTTCCAGCCAGGGCACAATAATTTAATTAATCTTAAGAGGCCCCTGTGTAGAAATAAGTAAAGTTCCGGCATAAATTGCTGGGAGAATGGGCTTCATAATCCTTTTATTAAAAAAAAAGAATAAATACAAAAGAGAGCAGCCTTTTTCTTTTTTTATTTGTATTTTATTAGAAATTAGTAAACATTAAGAGGGTATTATATGTAAGTAAGGCAACGTATAGGACTGGGGTGGGCAGTTGCCCACATCATTTTACGCCCGCATCCGGCACCGGCTGGCATGGCGAGGCATGGCTACCAATTTGGATGCTATAGCTGGAAGCAACAACCATACTGAAACCTTGCAACCACTTAAATACTTCTATTCCAAATCCATTCAACTGGATCTGGTAAACAAATTTGGTCCCGCATTAGTCCCAATAATAGTTTGACAACTAAATCTGGGCTCGAATCTTATATCCCACAAGAGATCCAGTCAACGTTCGACTCAATTGCATATGAATTTCATATTTTATGCATGTTGGATCCAAATCAAATATTAAAAATAAGGTCTAACTAAATCCAAGTCTCATATCCAATATTAAGAAGATGTAAAATATTAAAATTTTGGATATCATGCTAGTGGAATTTGATAAAGGCTGGACTGGATCCTGCCAAAACGCCAACCATTTACATAGTATGGCGGACGCTGACAGAAATGTGGAAAGTCGCGGCGAAATCGCGGGAGTTTTTTGCTGCTGCTGAGTTTGACTGGTAACTTAACGGACAAGGAAGACGTCCACATAGCTAACATCGTGGGTGGTACGGCATCGACCAAGTCATGAATAAGATTTCAACAAGGGAAGAACGTCGCACTTCGGTTTCTTGAAAGATGGGAAAGTGAAAGAAGGCGGCTCAAGGCGTCGGTTTTCTAACGTTCTCCTTCTAATTAAGAAAGCATCGAACTTCAGACACAAGAAATCGTTTGGCTCTCCGGCACCTGGATTGGTGAAAGGTTACAGACAAAGATTACTGTATTAATGTTTAAACAAAGTTGGACTTGCAACTATTTTTAGCTGGACTCCCTTCGCATTACAGAAAAGCTTCTGGAATAAAATAACAAGAATGAAACTTGATCTAAGGACTTCGGCTTGACTTCCTTTCCTTTTTCTATCAATCGTTGACAAGGTTGTTGCTATTAATAATAGTTACAAGAAATTAAGTTTCAGTGATGTACCTATGGGGGGAGAGAGAGATAGAAAAAAAGAGAGGGAGAGGAGCAGACCAAAAATTTTCATGAGCGGATCGAATTAAAGTTTCTAAATTTTGATTAAGACCAAAATATTATTTTTTAAAATTTTTATATAAAACAACTAAATTTTTTTAAAATTTAATGTATGTTTTTTTTGAGGTGGAGCCAAGGCCCATCTTGGCTTTGCCTCTCAGGTGCTTGATGTAATGCATGTATTGTGTGAATGTGATTAAATGCACAGCCTAATCATGTATTATAATGTTGTGAGAGGCCAGAAGATTTTTCTATTTAAACTTCGACAAAAAAATTCTAAAATTATATATATATATATATATATATATATATATATATATGGATACCAGGTTGCTCAAATGTTTTTACGCATTTTTTAAAGATTTAAAGGGGCAGATGGGCGCAAAGCGTGAGAAATAAGAACAAAAAGGTCATGAAAAATTAAACTGGCATCTACATCAATTTTTGTTGAATATAAAATTCTTATAAATCTAAATAATAGTTTGATATTTCTTCTTACGTCATATAGTCGTGAACTTTTGTGCATTTGTTCATATGATTGTACTTTTATGAACCAGTAGAAAAACGTACAAGTGAACCCATTGAATCCCCTATATTATAACACAAGCACCGTTCTATACAAATTTGAAGATCAAACAACATATTTACATAAATTCGTATTTCTTCTTCTTGTTTATATCTTGCGTATATGATTTATGAAAAGTATACCTTTCAAAGAAGACATAGAATATCAAAATACAAATTAGTAGATGTTTCTTCACAAAGACTTTCTAATTGAATCATTTGTATTATATAAAATGAAATATATAATGGCAAAGTGTGGGTCAATGAACATTCCAATCAATGAAAATGGTATTATGCTTGAGATTACTGTTGCATGCTTGAGATTGTCGTCTCTCTTTCATCGTGGATTGGTACGATGCTTTTGCTGAAGTCCTTGAAACTTGCGTCTCGTCTCGTCGCTAGTCCTCTTTCACCTATACTATCATACAGCAACATTTCCTGACATGGTGGAAGCGAAGATTTAAAATCACATAAAACTTAGTCAGATTTGCTGCCAGTAATTTTCTCTTCTAATGACAAGGAAAGCAAGCGTCCTCTAGGTTTCAACTGGATATGGAGACGACACGTTGAAAACTCTAGAGCCAACAACCTTTGCAGCTTTCTGTCAACGTCTATTCATCAGCTCTAAAGGCGCTTTTTGTTTCACATTTTTTTCTCCCACAGATTCACTCGTGGTTCAAGACTTTCAAGGTTCTCGGAACCAAGCTTCTTAGAACGGGTATGTTTTCCTTTTAAGTGGGTCCCCATTCTACTAAATGCCCAGATCCAACCTTCAGCAGTTGAGCCCTCCAGACTGGGTCAAAATAAATAAATATATATATATATATATCCATTTCCATTTTTGCTCACCAGACAGAGTCAAAATAAATCTCTCTCTCTCCCCCCTCTTTCTTCTATAAATAAGTAAATAAATAATAAATATATGTACATATATATATATATATATATATATTATAGCTAACTAAGAAATTTTTCCTTGTATGGGACGACTGACAACGTCAGCAATCAAATATAACTATACAGGAGGTAAAAGAAGGACGTCAGCTTAAGACTTGAAGCCACGTTGCGTGCGTTCTTGTAATGATATTGTCTTTCAATTAGTGGCGGAGCTGGCCATGCACAAACTCTGTTGTAATAATCATAGTATAGTTTCAAGTCTTTTTGAAGAAACTTTTGATTAGATGGTGCTGGTCTGCTACACACCAGCTTTCATGTATTTCATGTATCTCTGCTGTTGTTTTGAAGGTTTGAGTATGTCTGGAACTTATGCTCGATCACCTCTTCTTCAGTTGAATCAAGTGTCATATGAATTTTGATGTGCTTCGACAGTTTGATCATAAAAAAGGGAAAAAAAACGATAATTTAATAATAATAATAAACAACCAACAATATTTCCAAATTTCCAATACTGTAGACTTCTTATGTGGAACCAAATGGAAGGTCCACTTCTTTGTACTCATTAGGCAGTCAGAGTGTGTTTTTACAAAAGGGACGTACTCCCCTGGATTTTGATTAAGCTTTCTTTCGTTTACACAAATCCCGCGGGCCACCGTCCCCATGACACCCACTTCTTTCCTTCCCCTTACTCCGTCCTGCTTATCAACGACTTTGACCACCGAAGCTGAGCGGTCGAAATTTAAGAGACTCCACGCAGCAGCAACAGGAGCAGCAGAAGCAGAAAGAATAACTCTCTTCTTCGCCCCTGAATCATCTGCGGGCTCTGAGAGGATGGCGGGAGCCGGCGGAGGCCGTTCCCTGCAGGAAACACCCACTTGGGCCTTCGCCGTCGTCTGCTTCGTGCTCGTCCTCATCTCCCTCTTCATTGAGCACTTCATCCATCTCCTTGGCAAAGTGAGCTTCTTCTGTTTGGTTCCGTTTCTGTTCTGTGGTCATTTCTGAAGGCTTTCACTCAATTGGTCTTTGGTGTTGCGTTTGTTAATTTTCTCTTTGCAGTGGCTAACAAAGAAGAACAAACGAGCTCTCTATGAAGCATTGGAAAAGATAAAATCAGGTGAGCTCGCTTTCTCAGCCCATCTCCACCAGACTAACTCTCAATTTCCGTGCCTGATCATCACTTCTGATCGACCATTTTGTGGTTCCCTGGTTGGCAGAGTTGATGCTTATGGGGTTCATATCCTTGCTGCTCACAGTGTTGCAAGGCCCCATATCGCAGATTTGCATACCAGAAAGACTTGGGAAGGTCATGCTTCCATGTGCGAGGGCGGTCAACCAATCTAGTTACGGCACTAACGGTGAAAGCAACCAGGATCATTCCTCTGACGACAGCACGGAGGAGCTTCATAGCCGGAAACTCTTGCTGACCGGCCCTTCCGGTGCAGATCTTCGTCGGATCCTCGCCAGCGGAGGCGGCGGTGACAAGTGTGGAGCCAAGGCAAGATATCAGTATATAGCTCAATTGATGATGGTTGTACTTGTACATATTATTTTCATCATCATCTTTCTTCACTGCTCGACTCAGTGATGCCAATATTGTGATAACCAAGTGACTTACAACAGCTACAGCTAGATTCTCAACAGAGACTTGACGATAATTAACTGTGGTGATGATCTTTTTGGTGGGAATTGCAGAAAATAGCACTGGTTTCGTCGACTGGGATCAATCAGCTTCATATTTTCATCTTCGTGTTGGCGGTATCTCACGTTCTATACTGTATCACCACCATGGCGCTAGGCAGAGCCAAGGTAATTTGTTCTACATCTGTTTCTATGATTTTCTTGTCAGAGTCTCCACAGATACTACTGTCGCCAGGAGACCTATTTAAACCATCTTCTCTGGTTAACTGATAAGCTTCTGTGGTTCTGTTTCTTAATTAGATGAGAAGGTGGAAGGCATGGGAACAAGAATGTAAGACCACGGAGTACCGATTCACACACGGTAATGAAATAAACATGTAAATCTGCTTTTTGTCTAACAAAGGAAGATTTGAAAAAAGGTGTTTGGAAAACTAAATGTCTTCAATTGTGTGAACAGATCCCGAGAGGTTCAGGTTTGCAAGAGAAACGTCCTTTGGAAGAAGGCACTTGCAGTTCTGGAGCAGAATACCAGTTTTATTGTGGATAGTAAGAACAAAGAAGTTCATCCCTTTCATTTGGATTGTTCAAAATTTTAATTCACGCAGAGTTTTCTGAGAAAAGTAGACGTCCTCTGGCCCCCTTAAAAATTTGAAAGAAAAAGTCGTATGGTGGCCCATGTCAATGGGTCTGCAAGATCCAAGTACGGACCCGAAGCCTGGATCCGTTTAGTCAGATCCGGCACGAAAAAGTTATACCGGAACTGGATTCCATGTATGAATTAGGTATCCAAATCCGAGAGTTTTGACTCTGGGTTTAAGACGATGGGATTAAATTGAAGATTATTGGCAAAAGCAGGATTTGACCAGAGTTGAACTTCCATTAAATGGGAAGCCGAAGATCCAAACCGAGCTCAAGCTCCGGTTTTAAGTTTCAGGCCAAACTTGGACTCAAGTTTTTGCCGACCCGATCCGATGCACAGGCTTCCTAGTTATCTTTGTGGGCCATGATAGACGTAACTAAAATCATATGAACCATGAGATCATTGGACTCTACGAACACCATTAATGGCCACGCTCCAATCTCTTTGAATTGTTGTCACAGAGCAGGTCTTTTTAGTGAATTATATCTTAGCATTGAACAAAAATTTTGAAAGAAAAAACTGACTTTTTTGAAATTTCTCCCTTGCCATTTGTTGAGAAAAAAAATGTAGTTGGGTATTAATTTGTATATTATTTAGCAACATATATATAATTTGAATACGTATGTGAAATAAATGTAGAGAATGAAATATTAGTTTTAACAGTAGCAAACTTAGAAAATTTTCATGACCGAATTAAAGTTTCTAAATTTTGATCAGGACCGAAATATCATTTTTCAAAATTTTTATATAAAACAGGTAAAATTTTTTAAAATTTAAGTGTAATTTCTTTCTTTTTTAGGCATGGCCAAGTCCATGTGGGCCCTACCTTAGCTGCCCCTGATTTTAGGGCCAATGGGAAGATTGATCTCAAAATCCCTCTCCTTTGTCATCGAGAGCTGTGTCGGCGGCACCAGGTCTCTGCAGCTATGCCCTTCGGGGTGAAAGATCTGTTTTGTTAGATCAGCTAACAAAAGAACCCGAATAACAAAACGAGACTGTAATGACTCGCTCAATGGTCCATTGTGATTCACGTAGCTATCAAGATGGTGCTTCCAAGTATCAAAGGATCTAACTGCTTCTTCATAATGCAGGTGTGTTTCTTCAGGCAGTTCCTAGGGTCAGTACAGAAAGTAGATTATTTGACGCTAAGGCACGGCTTTGTCATGGTAATTAATTATTAATCTTTCCGTTTGACTTCACCTTCTTCCCTTTCTATGAGGAACGCAGCAGCTCTTTAAATATTTACCTCGTCTCTACGTTAACTAACATCCAAGCCACGATTTTCAGGCACATCTTTCTCCTCATTCTACCACCAATTTTGATTTTCAAAAGTACATCAAAAGATCCCTAGACGAAGATTTCAAAGTCGTGGTTGGCATCAGGTGAAAAATATCTAAAACCATATATTTTTTTACTGTCGATTGAATGTTGCCTGATATTTCCTGATGGTTAAAATTTAAAAGTTCTTCGTTAAAAACAGACAGTAAATTAGCAGTAATCATAAATTATGGTATAATGACAGTTTATGAGTATTTAGCAGTAATTTATAGTTTTTTTAATTATAATTTTTAAATTTTAATCATCTGGCAACTATTTGACTTTGACTTCCTTTTGACTATTTTTTTTATATATGTTTTAGCCCGGTAATTTGGTTCTGTGCGGTCCTATTCATCCTCTTCTTCGCTAATGGTAAGCAAACAGCTGGATTAGTTAAATGTTTAGTTTAGTGCTCCTCCTCTATTATATATTTCATCTAAACAATATTTAATCTGAAAATGAACGTCCATTGTTTGAGCAGGAACGTATTCCTACTTTTGGCTACCATTCATTCCACTAATTGTAAGCTCTCTTTCTTTCTCTCTCTCTCTCTCTCTCTCTCTCTCTCTCTCTCTCTCTCTGAGGAACCAAGTCCATGATTTCTGTACAATAATTTTATAGGAAACTCTTAAAAAGTTCATGAAATCATGTTTTTGGTGATGATAGAAAATACACTTGCAAGGTTTCAATTGTCATGCGTCGGAGTCTTTTGCATGCACCGTCTAAAGCATCAGCGTGGGCATTATAATTTTAAAAAAATAACCAAAAGATAATGAAATTACATGTTTTCAAGTTAACTATTGGATTTCGGCACTCCTTATTTTCCTACTCATGAGCTATAATGAGTTAAAATGACTAAAATATCATCAAATTACGTTTCACAATCGCGATATATAATTCAAAAGTTAGCGACATTGTTATTTTATCAAAACTTAGGCGCATTTTTTATTTATTGCCAAATTAAATCTTATGTTCGCACGCGTTTTGAAGATATTTCGTCACAATACTACTTTTTCGTCCTGGCTATATATATATATATATATACATATATATATATATATATATATATATATAATGGTTTTCCAACCCTCATTCTTTTTCCTTTTTCAAAAAATAATAATGTTGCAGATAATTCTTATGGTGGGGACGAAGCTGCAAGTGGTGATAACGAAGATGGGGCTGCAGATTCAAGACAAAGGGGATGTGGTGAAGGGAAATCCGGTCGTCCAGCCCACGGACCACCTCTTCTGGTTCAGCCGTCCTCGCTTGATCCTCTTCCTCATTCACTTCGTCCTCTTCCAGGTCAGATAGATCAACTATATAGCCACATTGCTTTCCTTTTTCCTTTTTTTTTGTATTCCTAAAATTATAAAAAGAAAAAATTAAAATCCTGACGCACACAACGGATAAAATAAAACCAATTAAAATAGAAAAATCATAAAAAAATATCTAAAAACATTTAGGAAGTCGAAAACGTGGCACTCATGCATATATAACGCCACGGAATTGAAACTTGTAAATGCGTCCAATTTATTAATTGGCAAGAAATGCCACTGCACATGTCATGAAAGAGCATATCCGGCCATAAATTTTGTATGCAATGTACATATACATAGGGGTAGAGTCAGAAATTTTTTACGAGAGGGTTGAATTAAAGTTTTTCAAATTTTGATGAAATATTATTTTTCAAGATTGTTATATAAAACCAGTAAATTTTTTTAATTTACATGTAAATTTTTATTTTATTTCTTTGAATTGGAGCCATAAATTTTTTTAATTTACATGTAAATTTTTATTTTATTTCTTTGAATTGGAGCCAGGGCCCTTTCGGGGTCCTATCCTGGCTTCGCCCCTGTGTGCATATCGTATTAGCTGACAGCGTACCTTTGATATGTATCTAGTCGGGTTCAGATTACAAAACATATATTAGATGCTGGTCCCTTGGCCAGATTCTGATTGAAGATTACAGTACTAAATTTCCTTACTAATACTAATTGAGTTTTATTCAATTCGACCAAACAAACTCAAGTTTATAAGTTGATATAGCTGCCTCATAATAAGTACAACTTTGCTAACTTTTTCTTAGATGTTTTGTTTATTTGTGTCGAATTACTTTCTACAACCCCCTTTCGGGTGAGCAAGGGGTATTAAACCCACCGCCCGAAAAATGCCCGAAGGCCCCACCATTCCACCTGCCTTCGGGGTCCTGAGCTGCGTCTGTGTCAGTGATAGCAACTCCCTTCATTTTCTCCCACTGGCGCTAATTATTCAAAATAAGAAATTGATTAAGCAACTCTCTTAAGAGTAATTATAGTTAATTTATTTGATCCTCTTTCGAACCAAATATTGATGAGGCACTCAAGACCAAGTCATAAGTGTATTCCCTTGGATTGAATTGACCGAAATATCATAAATGCATGACAGGTTATAAAGTGAATTTGTCTAAGCTTTTTCGTTTCCAAACTATGAAGTTTAACGAGGACAAATGATGTTTATCTACTGTTTTAGTCTTCATAGTTATTAAACCATATTTAAACACTCTCCATGCTTGTTTGCCGAGTGCTTTTAGAGACCGTTTGACAATAGTAACTCATTGCTATTGTCTCATGAATCTGTCTAAAAAAATCGAGCAGATTCATCGACCACTTGTCAAGTGTTTTATGAATCCCTTATTTTTTGAAACATGTTTATGGGATGGACAGTAACAAAGTGTTGTAGTAGCCAAACAGCCTTTCAAATCACATTCAAATCTTTTGTTACCTCTTTTATCGCATAAGGACTTGCTAACATTTATTGCTTGTGCCTGCTTGCAGAACGCCTTCCAGCTCGCTTTCTTTGTATGGGCCTGGGTTAGTTGTGCATCCTCTTCTTCTCTAGTTGAAATTCATACCCGCCTGTGTTTTCTTTCTCTATCTTTAATCAATCTAGCTACACCCATTGGATTTTACAAACTACAAGTTACTATTCTCTCTTTATATATATGTATATATAGCTTTTAGAATGTGATTTAATTCTGTCCAACATGTACCGTTTTTTGGTATGACGTGCAGTGTACATTTGGGCTGAGGTCATGCTTCCATCGTAAAGTATCAGACATAAGCATACGGATTTCAATGGGGTAAGCGCTCGCTAGCAACATGCTGCTGACCTTGTGTTCAAACAATCTAATGATATAAACCCTAATTTCGATGAGGGTTCCGTATTCGTTTAAACACTAACCATTTGTTTTATCCGACACTGCGTGGTCGGTTAACCAGGATCTTGATTCAGTTCCTCTGCAGCTATGTCACCCTCCCACTCTACGCGTTGGTCACTCAGGTACTTAATTATCATGCCAACAGTGAGGCCTAAAACATGCACAACTTGCTTAGTTTGTAACTAATGTAATGTGATGTGCGTTTTCTCTGTCTTCTATACAGATGGGCACCAACATGAAGCCCACAATCTTTCAAGAGAATGTCGCCGGCGCATTGAGAAGATGGCACAACGGTGCAAGAAAGAACCTTAAGGAGGGCCGTAAACCAGGGTATATGACACCAACCCCAAGCAGTAGCAGGCCAAGGACACCAAGGTCTAGCAACCCCGGAACACCAATTCATGACTCCTCCCCTGTACATCTCCTACATCGTTACCGGAGTGAAATGGACCCTTCCGTAATGTCGCCGACGTTTTACAATGAAGGCCAGGTTGCCGGCGGTTCGGCAAGCCCTTCCCGCCATGCAGTTGGTGAAGGTTCTTCTTCTCACCATCACAGGCATGGAAGTCCGGACCCACATGGCTTGGAGATGCAGGAGGTTGTGGTGCATCCTGATGCTGAAGCAAACCTTAAGCAGTTTTCTTTTCCAAGAAGAGAAATAAATATTGAAATCCATCACTGATTATTATAGCAAAGAAAAGTATTAACTTGGGGGGATTGTAAGCGGTAATGTATTTATACATGGATTCATTTGGAGAATCACTAGGTAAGCATAAATTCTTTTGCCGGTGGGCATGTTTGAGGTGGTAAAATTCCCTACTTACTCCACCGATTTTTCATAACCGTGGTCATAAACAGTTTTTCCTCCATGGAAAGAAGAATTAAGCAAAGTGATCTGGCCACTGGTTATGCTTCCTCTTACTGAAAATTAAATAATATCTAAGTACCCATTGTTTATTTTTTTCCCTCAAGTGTTCTTCCAAAGCAAGTTGTAGCCATTCTATGTGTATGATGTGCACAATATGCTGCTGGAAATATTAAGGTTCGCTTTATTCACCAATGATCTTGGACTTTCGTATTCCTGTTTTTTTGCTGATCACGAATGAAAGGATATTTGCTTTTTGATTTCAGCAACGGATCAACGAGAATTGATGCTAAAGGTTTTAAATTAGGAAGGTCCAAACAAGTGAGATCATATATAGACCTCCAAGATCAAATTTTATTCCTCCATCATGGATAGAAACTCTCTTGCAAAAACAAATGTAGATATATATATATATATATATATATATATATATATATATATATATATATATATATATATATATATATATATATATATATATATATATATATATATATATATAGCACCAAGTAGAATCTTAGTGAAAGGAAAATACATGCACCGGCTTTTGACAACTATCATCATGGCAATAAGTTTGTACTAAATTATGCAAAATTTATAATTTTTTGGCAAATCAATTTTTCGCCTACTTTTAGAATGAGTGTCAGCCACATGCATGAAACCTACTTGCAGCCAGCTCATTAAGAATGCATGTGTTCGCACCCCTTCCCCTAACTCTGTCTTTTCGTTGTAGAAGCAAGGAGTTATGCAAAGTAGAAAATTTCAAATTGGGTTTTAAAAAAATTTCAAGTGAAAGGGATCCATCCACCGTTATAAGGTTGAAACGTTTTTGCCACCTATAGTAGGGGTAATCAGACCAAAGACTAAGGATCCTATATGATTGTGCATAAAGCTTTGGATTTAAAATCGAAAGTTTATTTTGAACTTGCTTTTAGACAAGTGGTTTTGAGCTTATTTTGGTAAATTAGATTAAAATTTGGACAAGTTGTTTGAAAAATTAACTTGTTTTGACAAGTTATTTGAAAATTCAAGAATTTGGATAAATCCTTTTGAACAAAATTGAAAAATTTCTAACTTGATTTGATTGAAGAGCGTTGTTATGGTCGAAATTGTGTGCCCATTTGAATTGGGCTTCAAAATCGGCAATAATGTTGAGAATGGATTGAGTTGATGACCCTTGGTTTGGTCGAAAATGTTTTAACCTGAGTTGAATGGGATTGATTTGAGATGAATGGACATTGTTGCTTTGTTCCATGGTTTTGAAAATTGAATTATCAATCTGACAACTTGGATTGTAAATTTGGAGTTTTGATTGAAAATTGAGAATTTGATTGAAAATTTTGAGATTGAGATCTAATACTTTGTAGTGAACTTGAGATCATCTCAAAATTTTGGATTGAAGTTTTAAAAGATCAACTTATGATTAAATTTTGGGAAAATAGATAAACTTGGCAAATAGATCAACTTTTGGACAAATATGCCAAGTTATCTTAGCAAATGGTTAATTTTGAAGTTTCTTTGTGCAAAAACATGTTAGGTGTAAGAGACATGAATTTGATTTCAAATGGGTTTTCTTTTTAGAGAAAAATTGTAATTGTTCAAGTAAGTATAAGTTACTATTTTCGAAGAAATGTAGATTCCAAAATGTTAGAAAATATGTTATCTTCAAACAAATTGTACCCAAATTGGTATCATGCTTGTGTTTTCTTTTGAAACTAAGTGGTATTTTCAAATTCTCACTGCAATGACTTAGTCACTTTTTGCAACTCAAACTTGAATGTATATTTTTGTTAGTCTGTTGTAACCTTCCTTATTTATCTTATTATCTCACCACAATCCTTAAAATTGTGAATCTTGTAAATATTTAGTGTATAGCCTTGTAATCTTTCCCACAATAAGATATAGAAGAAGATTTTTTCTTTAGCTTTCCATTCTTCAAAGTGTCTTATCATGCTCTTAACACCCCAAATTTTTTCATCACAGTTAATCGAAGCAATTTGATTTGAGTTCACGTTGAATGTATGAAAGAAAAGAGAAACTATATGAAATATTCATTCTTCCCTCTCTCATAATCTCTGAATATTTATTCAACATCAAAATTAAATCATAATCTATACATAGAAAGATGAGTAGAACTCTCTCTATATGTTCTTAACATATTCTTAAACATAAGAATTAGAGATGTAGTTCACAAGCTTGATACTTGAATTAAAATTTGAAAATAATAGCAAATCATAAAAATGAAATTAAAACCGAACAAAATAGAGGAGAGACATAAGAGATGTCTACTTTTGTCTCAAAAATTGCCATAAAATCATATTTCATACTGATTTAAATAAGTGAAAATAAAAAATGTTGATTCTAAGAAATCTTGAATCTCAACAAATTTTAGTAAATTATTAAAAAATTATTTAACTTCTCCCTAAGTTAAGCATCTAAATGAGCAAGAGGAATGTTCCTCTTGAGAACATGTTCCAATTTATGTTAGATATACATGTTGGGTTATGAGGTCTTTAGAATACTTGCTTTTCTTAAACCAAATCTGCTTTCAAGTTTTATATAACAAAGTTTGTCTATTCTTTGAACCATTCAGCATATTTGATCTCTTTTTTTGAAGAAATGAAAATGGGATTTTTAAAAGCGATTTTGTTGCATTTTGGATATTGATTAATCTCATGCAAATTTGACCGTTGATAAATGAAATCAACAACTCCTGAAAGTACTTTGGGGTGCTGATTTAAATAAAATTAGAACTTTCTTCTAATTCTACTAAAAGAAGCTGATTCATGACCAAAACATGATATTCCAAGAGCTTAATCATTGAGATTTTAAGCTAATTTTCGTGAGATCATGGTATGATTTCAGCAACATGCATGCATTTTTACGCTTGCATTGCTGGAATAGACAATATTTTGAGATGAAATATCGAACAATCTTGTAGGTTTGAATTATGAAGATCAAAATGAAGATTCGCTTTCTTTAAAATAAACTTAGAGACATGTTTTAACCTAAATTTAGAGAAAAATAATTTTTAATAAGAGGATATGTGTGTGTGTATACATATATACATTGCCTCTTAAAATAGAAATATTGGCAAGAAACCACTTAGCTTACGAACCATAACGGTTCATACCTGTACATAAGAAGATTGAAACTAGTTTTTAATCTTCACCACTACCCTTAATCAACTAAATCAAGAATGCATGAGTTCAAAATGATTTAAAATAAAAGAAATCAAGAAAATGCTCAAGCTTTTTCTGACTGTTATTACCATGCAAGGTGGATCACATTCACGAAATGCATCCGTCCCTAATAGGCAATTAAATATATATATATATATATATATATATATATATATATATATATATATATATATATATATATATATATATATATATATATATATATATATATATATATATAAAATCCTGTCATGGTGGAGAGCTTAAAAGGGGCGTGGCCTTGGGGACCTTTTCAAAAATTGATTCATGGGTTCTCTTTTTAGAAAACTGGTTTACGCAAGCATCATGCATTAAAATGTACATTTGATCACATTTTCTCCAGCTACATCATTGCTAGCTATAAAATATGGAATAAAATGGAAGTAAGAAGCTAAAATGCATAGAGAATAGGCTAAAATTGCCCCTACCTTGTGGTAGGTCTAGGTATTTGGATCTCTTCTTGGCTAGTTCTCTAAATCTAGCAATCCTATGGAAGATTCTAGAGTAAGATTCGAGCTTAGCAAGGCTGTTAAGAGACTTCTTCTTTACTAGAAATTACAGGGAATGAAGAGGATTTTCTTACAACGAAAATCCTAAACAAGGGTCCACTCAAGAACCCGAGCTTAGCAAATTTGAAAGCAAAGGCTAGGAAATGATAAACAGAGAAAAAGAGAAGAGGAGAAGGCCGGGACGACGACGTCATCTCCTTGGTTTCTTCTTCTCTTCTTCATCTTCTTGCTGGTCTTGGCTGCAACTTGCTTTTGGATGCAACTAAGAGAGAATGTTAGATAAATATCTCAAATTGTCATGCCCTACCTTGGTTCTGAAGGTGGATTTATACAACCTTGAAATTGAATGAGGAAGGGCAGGATGAGGCTGTGCATCTTCCTCCTTAGCTCACTCTTGGAGCATGCCCAAGTCTTGGAGAATTAGCCCCTCCATTTGAGCTGGTGAGTTAGAATAGGTCCACCTCTATGCCAAGCTGGATTTTGATTTAATTAAATTTTAGAAAATGAGTTGAGATAACTGCCACCTCAGCCAGCCTCTAATTCGGCCAATGAATTAGAAAAATCTAATTTTTTGTTGGTTCAACTCATAATGGATGGATTGATGACTTGACAAATGAAGCTTAAAATGATCTTTTAATCTTCTTAAATGGTTTCAACCAAGCACATTTAGCCCACATGCATGAGCTGGGTGTGCTCGGCTAGGTCTGGTCAACCATGGACTTGATGGGTCAAGGTTTAGGTTTTAAACACTTGGTTTTGACTGAAAATTTGACAAAAATACCCTTAGATTGGTTTGATTTTTTTTTAAATCAAGCTTGTTAGATTCAAACCTAGTGACTAAGCTCTAAATGTTATGGAATTGTAAATTCTTATTTGAAAACTCAATTTAATTTGAAAAGACTTTTGAAAATCTTGTCAAATTTGGTTTGAAAAGAGACATTTTGTCCATAATTCAATTTGAAAATGGATTTAATTAAATTTCAATCTCAAATATTGATTTTCAATTTGGTATTTGATTTGTACATTTGAGAAATTCTAATGTTTATTTAATTCACATAGAAAACTAATGTAGAGTTGTATGAATTCAACCTGATCGTAGGATGACAAATTTATCCAAATTTGGTCAAATTTGAAACTTGATCAAAGTCAAAGATCATTTTGCAAGCTACTCTTGGCTTGGATTGAGTAAATTGGATAAATTTGAGCTTAGAAAGCATCCAGTTATGATTCGATCAAGCTTAATTTTGATTTTCACTTTGACTAAGTTTAGTCAAAGTACGCTTGATCTAGTTAGGGTCCATTCCTATCCAGTAGCTGGATCGTGGGGTACACCTAACCTTTTGACTAGGCTAAGCTCAAGTTCACTAAGCTTAGTTGAGGTTGGCACCACACCTAGGTGCAGCTAGGTGAGCCTACTTGCCTTAAGTAGGTTGGCTTGAACCATTCATAGCTTCTTTGGAATTTAAGTTCTCTCTTAATTAGAGGATCTTTCCAATTAAGATATATATATGTGTGTGTGTGTAGCGAGAGAGAGAGAGAGAGAGAGAGAGAGAGACATGCATAAATTTATCTCTTTGGCCATGAAAATCAAATTATGATCTTAACTAATTTCACCAAAAATCATAGATTTTTAATGGAAAGAAGATATTTTGAAAGAGAGGGGGTGCGTGGCCTCTTGGTGGACCATTGACTATGCAGGTTATGTGGGGCCCACATGTGGGTCCACTCAGCAATTTAGATTTTGAATTACATCTAGTTTTTGGATTTAAATCCAGATTTAGATTTTGAAATTGGATATGAAATAAAAATGTTAATTTCAAATTGATTTGGGGTTCAAACCCTAATTTGGATCCAGTTTTGAGTATTGGATTAGGATTTGGACTTGTAATCATACCTTGGGATATGTACTATGAGTTAAATTCATGATTTGAATGTAAATTGTGTTTAGATTGAAACTTGCTTTGAAATTAAGGTTTTTCAGTCATTTTGTGAAATTCCCTTTTGTAAAATTTTGAAAGAAAAAATCTTCTTGTATATCATATTGTGGGAAAGGTTACAAGGCTATATACTGAATATTTACAAGATCCACAATTTTAAGGATTGTGGTGAGATAATAAGATAAATAAGGAAGGTTACAACAGACTAACAAAAATATACATAACATAAAAAAATCCATTCTTGCCATTTTCCTTGTTTCTACAATAAATGATAATTAACTGAAACTCCCCCTCAACTTGGAGCGTGAAGACTTGTGACATCCAACTTGGCCAACATGTTTTTGAATACTTCTCTTCGCAACGGCTTGGTAAATATATCAGCAGTTTGTAGCTGAGTAGATACATGTTGTGGTTGAATGATCGCTTATTGAATTTTCTCTCTAATGAAATGGCAATCGAGTTCTATACATTTTGTATGCTCCTGAAAAACTGGATTTACTAAAATGTTCATAGCCACTTGATTATCATAGTAGAGTTCAGTTGCTTTGTGATTATGCAAACCCAAATCAGCTAACAAGACTCTCAACCATACAATCGCACAGGTCACGGTAGCCATGATAGATTGTTTCTTTGATCTCCAACAGGGCTTTCTCCAAGGTACACAATATAGCCACTACCGATTTTGAGGTAGAAGGATAGCTGGCCCAATTAGAATCATTATATGCCTTTCATTCTTAAAGACTTGATGAAGGAAGTAAAACAATAGAGCATAAGAAACAAACACTGGACTATGAAAACAAAATAAATGGAACAGAAAACAAACATTGGGCAGGACAGGTAGTACAGATGGAGATGAAACAAACACTGGATGAAAGGGACATGATGTTCCATTCTTAAAACATTCAAACAATAGACAAAGAACACTATCGACAAGGCAAGAGCCTGTTAGACAGGACTTCATGTTCGTTCGGTCTAGAAAGACAGTTATCAAACACCATCTTAAGTGTACTGCACATGTCGTACGCATGGACTGGGTTAATCCCACTTGATTTGTCTAAATTGAGCTAAATTGGCCAAAATGGTAGCGGAAGTGACTGGGAAACTAGCTCTAAACTTTGTAGAACTAAAATTCTTGAGTTGTGCATCATGGGCTAGGGTCAGTTTATCTAACATAGACCATGTTGAGCTCGATAGAGTACTTGTAAGCCAGAAATGATGTCGCTAGGATCTAAATGGAAACTAGACGAGATAGTCTTTTACACTAGTCCTAGGTCGAAGGTTACACTGTTTAGAAAAAGTGCTATACATGAGTAAAACAATAAAAATATATTTGGGTCAGGCCAGCATAATACAGTTTTCCTAGATTTGAGGTAAGGATGGTGCTAATTAGTTAAAATCAATTAATCTAAGATTATGAACCAAGGCATGAAAAAATTTGACAATGTCAGTCCCAGATTATGACCAAAGGCGTGAAACAAAAGTTTGAAAAATATAGTAGAATTAATAACCAAACACTTCTAAGAGTATTAAATGCAAATAACAATTATACATCTACATATGTACACAAGAGAGCAATATGTTTCAATTCGGAGAACTGATGCTGGGGGGTTGCCCCAGAATTTATTGACAAAAAAATGGGAGAGTATTTACATTAAAAAATGGGATCAGTGCGATCCTATACATTTACAAAATGTCCTGGTATGGCTTCCAGTTTGAAGGAGGTCGATGCCAAACTTTGCTGATAATGGCACTGTCCACTCTTTTGAGCAGATGAAACACCTCAGGCACTGGGTCATCTCTAATAAAAACGAGATTGTTTTGTAATCGACATACGGAGCCACCCAAAACATGCTGTATGGAATGGTCTCTCAAGCATTTGCAGCAACCGCTGATGAAACACTCATTGTTACAAATCACCTTAATGATGCCATCACAGCTATCGATTTCCTAAACTGGTAGTTGGCAGTGCTGCAATAGGCAGCCTTTATCAGTAGCTCTACTTCCATCACTCCAGCAAACAATGCCAAAGATGTAATGCCCACTACTCTCCTTAGCTAGAGCTGACACATCCCTGCTATCCTTGTTAAGACGCACTGCAATGTGGATATTATAGAAAGTTCCTTGCTCCCACCTCCAACAGCTCCAAGGTAACCTTACCTTTAACCATGTTTGGATAGCTTGTCTATCACTTTGCTTCCAGTCTCTAGAGATAATGAAATCACTGTAGTAACTCCATCGTGCCTTACCACTAGCTCTAGTAGGTTTTTCCTTGAGCTTGCAGCTGTTGCGCCATTCCCATATATGCTGAAGGATTATGTGTAGCAAATTCTTCTAGCACTTGAAAAGGATCTTGTTTTTAAATTTGCGAGAAGCCTATCAGACAGTTGTTGGCTGGAAATTGTTCTGCCCAAACTTCCTAATAATTAACTCCCACAGGCTTTTGATTTCTCTTCAATGAAGGAAAACATGGTTAATATCTTCTTAAGTTTTTTTTCAGATATAACATCTAGAAGCAAGTTGAAGACTACACTTTTAGGCTATTGCGTCAACACAGAGGCGACCTTCAACTACAAAGTAGGCAGTCCATGTAGCACGGGGAGGGGTTCTAACTTTTCAAATGGAATTCCTCCAAGGCTGAATGGGGCTACTAGCTCGCAACACATCCCAAATATGGTGTCGTGACATCGGACGGGAATCACAATCCACCCATTCGAGTATGTCCTGCCTGCTATCATCAAGCACCGGAAGTTGCATCAGAATGCTCATACAATCAAGAAACAGTTGGATACAGGTTTCCTGATCAACAAGTAACCCTTAATTGCACAATTTATGGTATCTTGAATGAGGGGCCAATGAGCAGGTGTGATCATCCTAGCGATAATGACACCATTCCACTGGTCATGCCAAAATTTGACTCTTGAGCCATTGTAGACTCTCCAATGAACTTGAGATTCAAGTAGCTGCCAACATTTGATCAGCCTCTTCCATAAGATAGATTCGCTCCCACTGAGTTTATAATGCCACAAACTCTTATTGGTTAAATATTTGGCCTTGACAAGATCGGTCCAGAGAGAATCCTGTGTATGACTTTAACCCCAAGAAAACATAAGTTGGCCCTATTAACATCCACAATGAGCCGAAGTCCAACTCCACCCTTCACCTTTGGTTTGCAAAGAGTCCTAGCTGATAAGGTGTGACCCTTTTGCCTCCATATCGTCCCCCTAAATGAAGCCCAAACACAACTTGTCAATTTGATGGCAAGTCGACAAAGGAATCCACACAACTATCATCCAATAGTTAGGAATAGACGACAAGACATGTTTAACCAAGCAAAGTCTACCAGCATAAGTGAGTAGCTTCTGCTTCCAGCCAGCAATCTTCTGATTAACTTTGATCACAAGATCTTCACATTGGCTTTTAGAGATGGCCTGAATTTGGAGAGGCAAACCCAAACGTATAACTGAATAATTACCCCTTCTTCAACCCATGATAGCACAAAGTCTACTGCAATCCAACTCCGAAAAGTAGAAGAAAAAAACAGATGTCTTGTTGGGATGAACTTTGAGTCCTGAACTTGCCTCAAACTCAGTGAGGCAATCTCTAAGCCTAGAAAAAATTTCTTTTTTCCTTCAATGAAAAAGAGTACATTATCAGCATAAAAGGAGGAACAGATCGAGCTTATAGAACTAACCTTGAGAGATCGGATCCTTTCCAATTGCAAATATGCCAGCACGCTGTGACTAAGTATTTCCATCGTGACGACGAATAGGTAGGGGGATAGGAGGTCTCCATGCCTCAGGCCCCTGCTGGTGTAAAACCAAGAACCTTCCTTGCCGTTAATGAGAAGCGCAGAGGACATAATAGATACTACAGTCATAATTCGCTTGATCCAGTTGGATCAAAAGCCTAGAAGCTTAAGCCCATTCCCCAAGAATTGCCAATTCACTCTGTCGTAAAGTCTTGCTAAGATCGATTTCAACACACGCAGCTTTGGACTTACTTCGAGCGAGGGAATGGACCACCTCCTGGCGGAATAGAAAGCTGTCCTGAATGCTGCGGCCCATCAAAAAGCAACTGATTTCGATCAAGAATACGACTCAGAATAGGTCTCATACGTAAAACCATAATACGAGTGAGGAATTTAAAGATGCTATTGCATAGAGAGATAAGTCGAAACTTGTCCATGGTGCTAGCTCCCTCTTCTTTGGGAAGAAAAACAATGTGAGTTTTATTGATCTCTTTTACTATGTGGCTGGATCATAAAAAATCCTTGATGGCGATGCTCACATCGGGCCCAATAATGGACCAGAATGAATGATAGAATTGATTGTTGAATCCGTCTGGCCCAATGGCTGAATCCTAATTCACACTGAAGACTACCCAATGAATTTCCTCGTCGCAAATAGGGCTAACCAAAAACTAATTTTCTTCTGCAGTTACCAACGGACCTGGATAAACATTAGAAGGAAGGAGCCCAGAACCAACATTATCAGTCAATATCCGAAACAACACTATCACCATCCATGATCATGCAAATACGGTTTCTCCTTTGCCTACCTTTAACAATAGCATGGAAAAATTTGGAATTAGTATCCCCCTCTTTCATCCACCTCACACGAGCCTTTTGTCTCAGTCGCTCCTCGTCCATCTTGATAAGCTTTAGGAGAGTGAGCGAGAGCTTCATCTCACGAGAGTTAGCAAGCAGATCACCCCCTTCCAAAAGCTTCTGAGCCTCTCCAACCTGCAGTCTAAGTCTGTCAATAATTTTCTCCAGATCATTCGGGCCTTGCTTAGACCAAACCCGAAGCTTATTCCTGACTAATTAGAGTTTAGAAATGAGTCTAACCATGGGGCAGTCAAGCAGTAAGGTAATAAGGCTTATACATTGGAGAAATTGTTTCCAATAAGTGAAGTATCAGAAGACTGATTTGCCATAGGTAAAGATGTGGTTCCTCTCAGCCTCCATAACAATAGGGCTATGATTAGATGAGGTGCGAGGAAGTATATAAAGACTGAAAAGCCAATCACGGCAATCCCACCTGTCATGAGACACAAAGCAATGGTCAATCAGACTCTGCACATTAGCAAGCCCCACTCTATTGTTAGACCAGAAAAACTTTGTGCGGGGATCAAGAATTTCAGCAAACTGATTGGTTGTAACAAAATTATTGAATAGAATGCACGGCCACAAGGCTTTGCAGCGGCTTTGTGATTGTTGTCACATGGGTTATTTGATACTATATGATATTATAGATTTAGATGCTTGTGAAAGTTTCTGTTCTATTTTTATTTTTTAGTGAGCGCTACTGAGAATTGGACATTTCAAAGATTTAAGGCTTTGCAACGGCTTTGTGGTTGTTGTCACATGGGTTATTTGAGGTGAAAGTTTCTGTTCTATTTTTATTTTTTTAGTGAGCGCTACTGAGAATTGGACATTTCAAAGATTTTGGTAGCAGTTTAGGTTTCCATCTAGAAATTTTATTGTTTTTCCATACTCGTCTTCATACTTTATGCTTATTCAATGAGGCAAAGGTGCCTGTATAATCCGCCACCACTTTTCTCCCTTGAGGAAAAGTATCATCTGGATTGTCTTGATCCAATACCAAATACGTAAGAAAAATAGTTTACTCTCATTTTCTTCTTTTTTAATCCTATGAAGTTTTGCATCTCTCTCTGTTGATGCGATTCCCTGAATGCAAATATTCTCTAAGTCCTTATGGACAATCAAGCGGGTAAGGAAATCTCGCAAAATTCCTAGACAAGGCAGCCTGCTCAGACGCCTCATGGGATGAAGGAAGATGGAAAGAGTCCTGTTCCACCTGTTTCAGCAACAGAATCTTCGCTCCAACCTTTTGGGGTAAAGGAAGAAGACATTTAACAGTACATCAGCCCGGACACCAGAATTATGTCCTGATAACATGTTTACTGGTTGACGTTCATGTGCCAAGAGACTAGAGGAACCAACAGGGAACGCAGAGTTCCTTCCACTGTCTGTAACACCAAATAACTTTGTCTCAGGTACTCGCAAGTCAAGATCTTTCCTGAAGTTATGCCAGTGAAAATTCTGGTTTGTTTCAGAACAAGAAAGTCTTTCCGATATTCCTTCTTTCCGATATTCTGAAATTTACAGAAATAACATTACTTGGTCTAAAATTCGTTTATCCTTTCTGGAGAGACGTTCTAAATCCAAAGCAGCTCTTTGTGGTGCCCCTGGTGCTACCTATTTAGGAAAATATTGTCGTAACTTCCCTGCAGCAGCATAAAATCCATCATCTAATCATATGCAAACTAATAACCAGTAGAGAGCTGTAAACAGAAGGGGTAGAAGTTGAAGTGGCTGAGTTACTGCTGCACGGTGTTAGCTCATGGGAAATTGCAAAGGATTCGGGATGCTGGATATCCCCGAAGCATTGCATGGGGAACTGGAGACGCCTTTGTTCATGGCAAGTGTGACATATTCTGGAAAAAGATACAGCTCCAGGACTTCTCAATTTGATCAGCTGTAATGGCAGAAATACTACGACAACAGTCTAAAAGACCTTGAAGCAGCTCCAGTGTGAGATTTTCTCTTTAAAGATTTCATATGCCATATAAAATTTGAGCTCCACCTC
The DNA here is from genome assembly GCF_008831285.2 of Nymphaea colorata. Taxonomy (NCBI): domain Eukaryota; kingdom Viridiplantae; phylum Streptophyta; class Magnoliopsida; order Nymphaeales; family Nymphaeaceae; genus Nymphaea; species Nymphaea colorata. The sequence continues at coordinate 9,564,377 of NC_045142.1, read as the reverse complement.
CCTTCTTCTGATGCTGTTGATGTTCATCCGTGCATACTGGGAAAAAAATGAGATGGAGGATGTTAAAAAAGTGTGGGAGGACTGTGGTACATTTTAAGTTCAAGAAGCAGCCGGATCTCATCTGGGGGTAAACTTCTTCCGCTTGAACATGGCTCTGCAAGGATGGATTAATTTGTACCATCTGATCGTGGCCATGGTATCCTGGCAATCAGCAAAAAGAGAAGCAATGCACTACAGATATTATTTTGCACGCCTTCCGTCAATTTGGGTTCCACCTAGTCACTTTGCAAAGAGAAAGAGAAAATTGTTTGTATTTGCAGTAGTGGCTATATATTGTCAACGTCAATGAACATAATCTAGCAATATCCCAGTAACCAATCAATTCCTGAAGAGCATCCAACAAAGTCTCACTTGTTGCAGTTGGCTACAAGAACAAGAAGATTTATTCCAAGTCTTTTGGAAAAATCATGAGGAGAAACTCTAGCACCTAAGGCCCTGAGAGAATAAAAACACTGCTCCGTTTCCACCTTCAAATTGTTGAAATTCCTTCACGATATTTGGGTATCAAGTTCCTGAACGTCACCAACTTGATCACCAAAAGTAGACCCAACTAACCTGGTGACCGGAGCTCTAGCAGAAAAAAGAAAGAAAGGCCTTCTTCTTGCTGCTTTTAAGATAGAAAAGATTGGTGGTTGACGTTTACCCTTCAAATTTCATATTCTTTGCCAACGAAGTCAACATATTATATATTTCTTTATGTTGAGTATGTGAGTCATCACCCGCAGCAAACTCATGAACCACTCCGTTTACCTCAATTCAGCTAACACCTGGCTTTTTATGGATTCCTTTTTCTTTCATCAAGCTTCTCACTTTCGATGCATCCTCCCACCTACAAGCACCAGCGTATATATTTGACAAAAGCACATGAACTCCACTAGTTTGAGGTTCCAGCTCAATTAATTTTAGTGCCGTTCGCTCTGCGATCTCAACATTCCCATGAATCCTACATGCTGCAAGCAATGCTCCCCACACGGCAGCATCAGCTGTTATGGGCATCTTTTCAATGAACTCTTTTGCCTCCTGTAAGAGGCCTGACCACCTTGAAAGATCAACCATGCAAGCGTAGTGTTCAACCCTAGGCTCAATACCATAGACTGACGACATTGAGTCAAAAATACTGTCTGCCTGAGTTCATCAAAGCACCATGAGAACAGGCAGATAGAATGCCAACAAAGGTGATAGAATTGGGTCTTATCCCATACTTTAGCATTTCTTCAAACAAGTCTAGAGATTGCCTGCTAGCTCCATGCCTAGCTAGTGCATTGATTATAACATTCCAAGAAGATATATCCTTGACGCTCATGCCTTCGAACAATTTCATTGCAACTTCAATGCTACCACATTTAGCGTACATATCCATAAGGGCATTAGCAAGCATAACACTAGGCCCAAGTTTCTTCTTTTCAATATATTGATGTATCCAAACTCCCCGACCTAAAATCCCAGAATGTGCACAAGCCGATAAGGCACTCGCTAACATAACTTCATTAGGATTAATGCTAGCCTTCATCATGTCGTCAAAGTAGCCTAGGACCTCCCTAGAACAACCCCAATCAGCAAATCCTGAGACCATAGTAGTCCATGCTACTACATCTTTCTTAGGCATCTTATCAAAAATTTGGCATGCAACCTCAAACTTACCGAACTTCATATACATGTCAATCAAAGCAGAGGAAACATTCATATTCATCAATATTCCCTTCTTATCCAACAAACGGTGAATCTCTTCAGCAGTCTGAAAATCCCCCATTGCAAGACATGCCTTAAATACATTGACAATCCCTAGGGGTTCTAGCTTCAAGTCCAAGGATATCATTTCCACGAAGTACTTCAGTGCCTCCTCGAAAAGCCCATTAAGAACAAATCCAACAACCATGGTGCTCCAAACAACATGATCTTGCTCAGGCATGCAATCAAAGACTCTGCACGCACTCCCTGGATCATTACAACGGAAATACATATTGATCACGGCAGTTCCCAAAAGAACAGCCCCACTCAACCCAAGCTTCTCCACCATTCCATGAACTAATCTTCCTCCCTTTAGATCGCACATGGAAAGAACAGCGATCGCAGTCACATCGTTCGGCATCAAATCATCTTCAACCATCAAGCGGAAGAGCTCCACAGCCTTCCCAGGATAGCCATTCTTAGCGTACCCATCAATTAAAATGCTCCAAACAACAAGATTTCTAACGGGAATTTTGTCAAACAATCGGCGTGCTTCATCGATACAGCCGCACTTACAATACATATGAATCAGAGAGCCCGCGACCTTGGGATTTCGTTGAAAGTCCATTTTCATTGAGAGACCGCGGATTGCTCTTCCTTGTTTAACAGAACCAGAACGAGCACAAGCCTTGAGCAGAGACGGCAAAGTGTTGTGGTTGGTAGAAATCCCATTTTCTGGTGGATGGAGGGAAGCGGTTTTTATGGCGCCGTTGAGTTCCGGGAGCCTATAGTCCGCAGGTGATCGTTCACCGTCAAAGTCCTTTGAGCAAAATGGTGATGCACACCTTAGGTCAGTCGCTGATACATATACAACCATGACAATGGAAGACGAGGAAGAGAGAGCGAGAGAAAGTGTCGATAAAATGGGAATATATAACAAAATTTGGGGACAAGAGGTTCCCTAGGTACAAAAACAATCCGCAAAAAATAAACCGCAAAAACAGAAGTAGGAAGAAGAAATATACAATACAATGCACAGAAAAATAAGAGAGAGAGGAAAGACAGAGCGGCACAGTCACCCAACCGCAGACGGACAGCGGCGCTTCAACCGAATGGCAAACTAGACATCCCCCTGTACAAGACGAGCCACAGAATCTGGCGAAGATAAGGTGTCCCTGAAGACTCTGTTGTTGCGCTCCTCCCAAATGCGCCACCAAGCTGAAATGAGTCACGACCTCCAGACATGACCCCAGGAAGCAATCAGGTGGGAGGAAAGACAAAAAAGGAAAAGAAGACGAATGGATGGTAGGTTTGGAAGACTACTAACAAAAGAAGGCCAGGCAGAAGCAAGGACACTAGAGAAAAAAGGGCACGAAATAAAAAGGTGGACTCGAGACTCAGTCGCGATAAGACATAGGGGACACTGGTTAGCCAAACTGATGCCAAGGCGTTGCAGGTGGTCAAAAGTGTTGATATGGCCAGTAAGAAGAAGCCAGACAAAAGCAATGGCACGGGAAGATGGGCCAAGAGACCAAAGGGATCGGGGTGGGAACGACGCGACAGAAAGACCAAAGGAGGCCAGGTAGCAAGAAGAAAATGTGAACTCACGGTATGTGAAAGAGGTCAGGATGGGGACGTGGACGATGAGAGGTCAGCAAGGTAGAGGAAAAGAGGAAGGATAGAAAGCATGTCGCACCAAAAGTGAAAGGGGAAGGTGTGAAAGATAGAACTATTCCAGACGCTAGGGGAAGACAGGTCGAATTTGGAACTAATGAATTGGGTGATATGAGAATGTTCAGTTGCTAACCACCACCACCAAGAACACAAAGAAGACTCGCAAGCCCGACTAAGGTTGGTAACCCTATCACCCTCAAGAAGACGCAGAAAGGCGATCACATCCCAATGCGCAAGGCGATATGAAGGTCGATCACTTATCAAACCTACACAAAACAGCCACAGGATGCTGAAAGACAACCAAAGCATGAAGAGGGACTGACGCAAGGTAGTGCTTAGCAAGAGTAATACGACCTGGGAGAGAAAGCAGCTTTCTCTGCCAACACTGAAGGCGATCAGTAAGCTTCTGCTCCACTCCATTCCAAAATGAGGGTGCAGGAGGCGACAACGTAATCTGAAGCCCCAAGTAGTCCATGGGCAGGCTAGTAGCCTTACACCCAAAGCAAGCTTCCGCGAGAAGTACCGTGGCCGGATCCGTGTGAATGAGGGAAAGATGACATTTGGTGGAATTGATAGAAAGACTCGAGATGAGCTCAAAAACCCGAAGGATGAGCCACGTTTTCACAATCTGTTGGCAGGAAGCACTGTCGAACAAGAGAAAATCGTCATCATACTGAAGGGTGGAGAAAGTCTGTAAGTGGGAGAGCGAATGAGGTGTGAGGAAGCCAACGACCATTGCGTGATGGAAAAACATAGAAAAACTCTCAGCAACCAAGTTGAAAAGCAAGGGCGATAATGGGCAACCTTGACAGAGGCCACGCTCGAGACAGAAGAAATCACCAAGGAGCCTTCACCTTAGAATTTGGTTGTTCCTGAGATCCAAGGAGCCTTCACCTTAGAATTTGGTTGTTCAAGTAGCAACCTGAAGCATGACAATTTAAACTTTAGTCTTCAGTTGGGGGATTTTTCTTGAGAAAGGACGAAGAAGAGTTGCTACACGGGAGCCTCTACCTTACGACCACCTTAAAACGCTTATACGCTTTGCCGAATTAATCCTCTTTTTTTGCAACATTAATGCAAATCAGTCACTTATCAAAAAATATGAAACTTGGCACTTTCTCACGGATAAACAGCTAAGTACATGTTTGCATTCACCGACATATATAAAGGATGCAAATTGTTCAAAGTATCATGTTTTTCATGAAATCTTGTATGCTAGGTGTTGCCATTGTTGTTAAGTGTGTGCACACCAATGCATGGTCTCAACACATCCTAAAACGTTGGTGAGGTGTCCACTTGTTTATGCATCACTTTGATGGTGCTATATATGCCTTTGCACCACTGCGCATCAAGAGAAGGTTGATCTTTCTTTGCTGTCTCTTTTTTTTTCCGATTTTTCCTTTGGGTTTCCTCTCTGCCACATACGGGAGGGTGTGCCCTTCTATATTTATTTTGTTTTCATATTTAAATTTTAAAATTTTTGTCCCATTATATACATAATGCCCCTTTAGAAATAAAAATTTACAAATAAATGTCTCTTCAGAAATTTTTTTTAGCTCCACCACTGCCAATATATGTGTGGGTTAAATTCAAATTTCAAACCCTTAAGAAGACGAAAATGATAATGAAAAAAGAAAATAAAGAACTCAGTTGAGCTACACATGCTGCCAGGGCATTCTGGCCATGGGGTCACCGGTGAAAAGAAGATGAAAGTGATAATAAAAGAAAAAGTGGAACCCTCCGCTTGAAACAAAATCCTGGGAAGAGAGAGAAAAAGGTAGAGTTGAGGTGGATTTTTTCTTTTCAAAAAGTAATTTACAAAATCGGCCGACCCAATTACACAAATTTTCGTAGAACTTGCTAAAATTTTCCTGCTCAATCTATAGGTGATGAAAGTCTATACTATAGGTGATGAAATTTTCATAAAACTTGTCCATATACATTTTCCTACACTTACCAATGCCGTGACATCTGCATGTCACCATTTTCATAATACTTGTCCCTACACATTTTCCTGCCCTTACCAATCCCCGTTACAACTACACGTCACCAGCATATTAGCCATCATTCATAACAGAATTAAATGAAATCCTTTGGTGTTTGTAAAACATAAATCTGGTTTGTGGAGATGTATTCTAAAAAGTGCACTTAGCCGAAGAACGACTAAAGGGAGAAACTGAAGGTTCCCTTAGTAGTACATTTAGTAGTACATTAATAAGACGAAGTCTGATGATAAAGAAACATATGTAATAAGAAAATAACTAAAATTGGAAAGAACATAAAGGTTGCATATGTGAAATAGATTTCCATTTCTTGTGACCGTAGACATCACATCCCCTTGCCCAAAGCTTTAAAAATAATTAGAATATAGAGTTGAACAAATTCTCATCAATCACATCATTGGGTGTTTATTATGGTGGGAGATTATGCGTGTAAACTAAATCATTGGAGGGGCTAATAATCTTGTAGCTCAAAATTAGTTGTTTGGACCAGCAGCAGCTACACGTGTCACCAGTGTATATAACCATTGCAATGAATTTTTCACCCATATAAACAAGTGTTCTATATGAGTGAGTTTTGTTGTCACCAAGTATCATATTTTGTAATGATTTTTTTTAATTGCTGATTTTCATTTTCCATGTTACTTTTATCCATCTATTATATATGGTCGTGAAGATTACACATTGTGTCACTTCACAGCTCCATGCATTGCTTGCCTGCCTCATCACGTTTAACAACATTGGTGTGTGCAAATGCCCGTATCAACCCACATGTGACTTTCTAGTGGGTAACTCTTCCCCATCAAACCTTTTCCAACCACTGCAAATAAAGATGGTTTTACGATGAGTGAAGAAACAGACGTCCGTTTTATACATGTTGGTGAAGATTACATTTTATGGAAGTTCGAGGAAAAATGCAAGTGAAAAGTAGCTTTCACCAACACGTGTCGGTAGGATGTCATTGAAGTTGGGCTTTTACCGCGTTCAGTCTACAAACGTTGCTAAACAAGTAACTTTTGCCAATGGTCGGTAGCGAACGTTCGCTAAAAAAAGTACTTTTACTGACATCCATTTTTCAGACGGCACTAAAAAGAAGTTAGTTTTACCGAACTGTGGTCATGCTTGGATCGGTGAAATTGTTTTTCAGTAAAGAATTATCGACGTCCATCACGTTCGTCTCTATAAACTTCACCTTTATCGACATGTTTCTTCTAGATGTCGCTAATGCACATTTACCGATGCTCATTGGATGTCAATAAAAGTTACCATACAAATTTTGTCGTTGTTTTTAAGTAGGGCCTTCACCGACGTTTCTCACGTGTTGGTAAAGACTTCCCCGACTTATTAATTCTACCTGAACCCTTCTTCTTTTTTCTTCCTTCTTCCTTCTTTTCTTCCTCTTCTATCTTCTTTCCATTGACAGTTACCACATTTTTCAATGAGTTCAGGTGTTTTTCATCTTTTTTGGATTGATAAACTATAAAAAGGTTGGTTCCTCGATCTTCTCATTGGTTTTTTTTTATTTGTGAATGATTTTAGGTTATAACATGCTTGTAGGATATATATCTGTATTTTTTTCGGTGAGATATCGTTGTTTTTAGTAGTATTTGGCCATCAAACTTTAAAAGAATGTTTGTTGAGCTTAGTACCTTTAATTTGATATATTAATTTCACAAAATCTTCACACAAACACAAAACTCCAATGATTCCTCTGTGTCCTTGCTGGATTTTAGTGCATTGTGGCTGGATTCCCGCACCAAATCTTGACTATGTCTAATTCAACTATAGATATACCTATTTGCAAAATATTACATTGATTGGTTGTCATTTGAATGTGTTTGTGTTGCATATATATTCAAGGCATCACTTTATGTTGTTCTTTGAAGGATTCAAAATAAATTGTTTAGGTACTCCTTCGAAAGATTGCATGACAAGCTATCGAACGAGCAGTCATTTTCATGAATCAAAAGTTAAATTGTCAAAATATAACATTCACAATATAAGGAGTTGATCATATTAAAGTTGTTTGTACATGTCTATTATAAGATGGATAATCGAACTTGAATTATGAAAAGAAGGGAGACTTTTGAATATGTAACTTGTGTTAAAATTTTTTTTTACTATGCTATCCACATAATGCAATAGTGAATGAAAGAATATGGTGTCCTTTTGCTATAATGTCCTCACTCAGTAGTTAAAGAGGTCTTCGTTCACATCATATGTAATATCTTTATATAAACATGTATATGTTGCGAATGAGGAGGGAAGAATTTCACATAAATGTGCATTAGAAATAGTTGTTGAAAACATTTAAGGGTTTCTATCACACGTGTTTTATGTACAACCAGATGCATCATCTTCTTATAGGGTAGATGATCAGAACAATGATGATTATGAAAGATAGATTAAAGATGTTGAACATCCCTATATCCCACTAATTGTATGTTATTCAGGAATGTAGATGCAACAAAAGATACTTGTGATAAATGTGGTATGGAAGGAAAATAATGATGGATTGAGAAGGACAAAGGCTGATAAGAATTAAAGGGATATCAATAATGACTCTATGATATTTTCTTTTACAACATGGTTGAAGAGAATGTTTACAATAGCCGCAGTTGCAAAACATCTGACATGGCACAATGACCAATTTGTAAATGATGGATTCTTAAGATACCCAACATATGGTGCAACATGGAAAACCTTTGATGAGATGTACCATCATTTACATTAGAAGTTCGAAATGTATGCTTGGGTTTGGCTAATGATAGATTAAACCCATTTGAAAATGTAAGTTCAACTTACAACATATGGCTTGTTTTGCTGGTGATATATAATTTGCCACTTTGGATATATATGAAGCAGCCGTATATGTCGTTATCATTAATCATCTCATGACCAACATCTCTAAACACAAATGACATGGTGGTTGATAAATTGAACCTATTATGGGCTAAAGGGGTACATGTATTTGACTTTCATATATGACAATATTTTCAAATGTGTGTAACTTTATTGTAGACCATGCATGATTTTTTGAGATATACATACATATTGTGTTGGAGTACAAAGGGTAAGCTAGTTTGTCATATTTGTTATAAAGATTTATATAATTGCAGGCTAAAGAATAGCAAGAAGATGTGTTATATGGGTCATCTTCATTGGTTTTCTTTGAGTCATAGATATCGAAAAAGCAAACACATGTTTAATTGCAAGGTTAGAATTGTTGCATGATATAACATTGAACACAAATATGAAAAAATGGCTCAGATATAATTGAAAGAAAAAGAGCATTTTGTTCACTTTGTCATATTGGAAGCATAACATATTACATCACAACTTAGATGTCACACATATAGAAAAGAACGCTTATGACAACATCATTGATACGTTGTTAAATATATACAACAAATTGAAAAAGAATTTGAGTGCTAGAATGAAGAAAGAAATAAACATACAAAAGGCACTTCATGCATGACAACATCTAAATTCAGATAGGTGATTACTTCCTCTAGCATGTAAATAAGAATGAGAAAGATATAGTTTGTAATGTATTGAAGAAGTTAACAATTCCAATTGGTTATTCAAGCAACATAATGTGCAAAGTCAGTTTGAGGGAACAAAATATCTTCAATCTGAAGGTCAATCTTGTGTTGATTGTCACGTACTCCTACAACAATTTCTTCTTTTAGCTTTAAGGAGATCTCTATCCAAGAAGGTCAATCTTGTGTTGATAAAATATTTTAAGCTTTTTAGAAAATTGTGTATGAAGCCGTAACGGATGCTAAGTTACAAAAAATTAATACAACAAATTAGCATGACTTTGTCAATTAGAGATGATATTTCCACCAACTTTTTTTTATGTGATGGTATATTTGATAATTTATTTAGTAAATGAAGTTCAATTGGGTGGACTAGTGCAATATAAGTAGATGTATCCTATTAAGAGATATGTTTTTTGTTTTAATTTTTGTTCCAAAAAAGTTCTTAAAGAGAGTACTTGTCTTGACACTATTACTTTCGCATTGTATCATGTACTTATAAAGTTAACTAGAAGGGTCAATTGCAATGGGCTATTGCATATGAATCTATGCAATTCTGTTCAACATATTGCTGGTGTATCGAACCAAGAATGAATAGACCTAAAAGAAATGCCAAAGATATTATGGTTAATTCAGAAGATGAATCCAAAGTTGAAAGAGTGGGGCATCCATTGGCCGTATCAAAGTTGCTAATCATGGATGCATTAACTTGCCAACTTCTATACACAAATATATTTTAGTCACAAGGTTGTTGTATTATATATTACGTAAGAATATTTTGAATTTTATATATGTATAACAAATTTTTCATACAAATATTGTATGATGTTATAACATAAACTTTTTGTGTTACAGGTGACACTTCATGTTGGTTACCAAACAATGTGTGAGCAATCCCAATGACAAACAGCATCTTTACAAAACAACGTTTTAAGATTGGTTTGAAAAACATGTAGGGTCTATACAATATATATATATATATATATATATATATATATATATAGACTGAAGTGTCGCATACAAAGGTTGTTTTTGAAAAACAATATCTTTACAAAACAACGTTTTAAGATTGGTTTGAAAAACAACGTTTGTGTGAGCAATCCCAATGAAACAGTTTAATACCTACATATACATGCACTGATGTGAGTCGTTTTGACTGAGGTGGAGATCATGTAAGGTCTATACATATTCAGTACTTATATTTACCAAACAATGTGTGAGCGATCCCAATGACAAACAGTATCTTTACAAAACAACGTTTTAAGATTGGTTTGAAAAACATGTAAGGTCTATACATATTCAGTATTTCATATTGTTCATCACCTATATGAAACTATTTTAGTCACAAGGTTGTTCAATACATGAGACTGACTCACATACAAAGGAAGAATATGAAACTATAGATAGCAAAGATGCAAGTAGTGAAGAGCAGATAGCTGATGCAAGTCCTTTTGGTAATGAATATGAAAGAATTATTAGTTGATTAGTCTATCATCATATTGTGGTACATATGTATAAACTTTATTTGATTTACTTGTAGGCCCTTCAAGTAGGAATACATGTGGAATCACTCGAGCTTTAGCTGCTATGAACTTAAGAAATGGCTTAAAGCACAAGATAACAATAGGCCCATTGGGTCAATATTAAGAGGGAGACACAATATTTAACGACTCACATCAGTGCACAAGCACGCGATCCTATTGCCACACTATTGTTAAATCATAATTTTTTTGAGCTTCCCCCTTCATTCAAGACATATTTATGGTTGCGTGTATATGTAGGTATTATGTATTTTGAAATATTATACTGACATCCACCTTAATATATGAAAACATGAGAAATATGAATTCCCACAAGAAGAAATGACACCTCTACAAAAGTGAGTTATGCATGAACATGCATGACTGTACAAATATTGGATGCATGAGTGTAGAAAATTATTCAAAGTACCTACAAGTTCTCACATTGATGCCAAAGTAGCAACATTCATAAACAAGTACAATGTTGAAACCAATGTTATGATTGCAAGCCTTATTTAAACAATTATATTCTTCTATCTCATCAGCTACAAATAATTACATTCTTTATGATATAAGTTATTATATTTTGCAAGATCAAGCAAAAGAGAAACTCTAGAAAATGTCTGAAGGAGTTCAAGATACACCATAAAGTAATGATGCAAACTCCTGAGTGATGAGATAGGAGAGATATGGTTGAGTACAGATGATGGAGATTGGTGCCAGTCTTCTTAGTTTGGTTCGTCATCTAATTTGAGCATCATATGTACCCTACGTGAAGATAATACATTATAGAAAGATAAAGTTTTCACACGTAATTCTTATTTTCTTCAATCTCAGCAACAACTTTCAAGAATTTTAGGCTCAAGTTACTCAGTTTATGGCACAATAGCATGGTGGTACATGTTACGTAATATTTCATTTTATGTAATGAGTTCTGTTTGCTAAACTTCATTTTTTATGGTCCTAATGGGTTTTCTTAATGTTCATTGTAGACATGCCAACACCGCCAAACCTTGCATGATCTCCACCTCAACAATCACATTACTATGGGCGCAATTTATGTTCATGTTTCGTAACTTTGAACTTTCATTAATCAGTTTTGTTGTAATATAATTTTGAACATTTGTTATAGACATTTGTTTGGTTTATGATCATTTAACTATTTCATTTGTTTCGCTTGATACATAGAACATGTAAGTAGATTACTTATTTGTATATGTATTTCTGATTTTCAAAAAAAATATGTCATACTTGGACTAAAAAAAAACTTAAACACTTTCACCAGTGCATGAAATTGCATTGAAAATGATTAATAGCAACGTTTATGAGAGGTCGGTTAATGTATTATGGCATTCAAGACAATTGTTGGTAAAAAGCTTTGCTGAAGTTTATGGTAGTTTTTGGTAAACATGTTTACCGATGTCCACTTGATTCCCGATAAAAAATGTTACCGATGAATATATCTTATGTTTACCTATGTGCTTAGCGCATCGTTCATGGTCTCTACACCGATAGATAGCTCCAGGATGTCGCTGATGGTTTTTACTGACACTAGGGGTGCACAACGAGTCGAGCTCGACTCGTCTAAGCTCGACTCGTAAGTTAAACGAGCTGCTTCATTAGTTAAACGAGTCGAGCTCGAGTTAATGAGTCGACTCGATTAGTTAATTGAGCCGAGTTCGAGTTCACTTGAGTGAACTCGTTAAGCTCGACTCGGCTCGATTAGTTAATGAACTGGTTTTAAAAAAACCGGTTCAGACTCACTTTCTTCTCACTTCTCACGCGGGATATACACATCAGCCTTTCAAATGTGTATAAATATGCATAGCTCAAGGTACTTAACAGTCTCTTCATCATTTTATTCTTTTATTGTTTTTCGTACGACGAAGTCACATCATGGAATGCGAGTCCTACTCCGTGGCTGCTGCAAACTTTTGTTGCTTAGCTTATACATGCCATTGAGTGGTGTTGTTTCTGGAAGTTAATCGAGCCTTAAACGAGCTTGATAAGGATGAGTACTATTAATCGAGCTCACGTATTCGAGCCTTAGTCGAGCTCACATATTCGAGCCTTAGTCGAGCTCGAGCTCAACAAGTATGGATGACTGTAAACGAGCTTATCGAGCTTAATCGAGTCGAGCTTGAGCTTGACAATTGACTATCGAGTCAAGTTCAAGCCAGGATAGTCGAGCTATATTCGAGCTTGAGCCGAGTCGAGCTCGTGTCTTACTTAGTCGAGCCAAGTTCGAGCTGACCGAGCTCAGGCTCAACTCGGCTCGTGTTCAGCCCTAACTGACACTGAGTTCACCAACAATCGCCACAAATGTCGAAAAACCCATTACTGATGTGTGCTTATGTTTCACTGACATTTTTTGGACGTTGGTAATTCATTAGTTTTTTGTAGTGAACTCAAGACATTTTAAATCTAAAAAGAATGCGCAGATAACATTTTTAAGATCAACATACTGATAATCTGTTGACTTCTAAAATGCATTTGACATTTTCCTCAAAAAAATGATGTGTATGTTTATTTATATGTTTTCAAACACGAAAATCTACATTTCCGCACAATCAATTTCAAAGAACCCTAAAAATATAAATGTGGTAAAACCAGTTGTAAGATGTGACTTGTTTATTATATGTGTGTCTAAAAGAGAGAGGGGGAGAGAGAGAGAGAGAGAGGGAGAGAGACCAGTTAGGTTATTAGCAATAGTGCAAAGCAGATTGACGACGAGATTGAGAACAATTCAAATTCAAGTGGAGAAGCTGAAGATTAGCAAGGCACGGCAAAAATCAAGGATGTATGATTGATGATCTAAGACAAACTAATGAAACTGTAACAGCTCCTAAATCAAGGGAGCATAATGCTTTCTGTGACAGTCTCACTTAAATAAATATATAAAAGGTGACTCTCGTTACATAGACAAATTAAGCGAGTGATTTATTTCCTTTCAAAATTGTTATCTTATTTTTTGCCATCTCTTATTTTAAAATTGTTATCTTATTTCCAAGTTGTTATTGGGGATCACCGAACAATGTCAATGGAACTTCCACAAACTCGGCAGGTTTTTTTTTTTTTTCTATTCTTCCTATGCCATCAAACTTGCAATATTGTATTTTGGTTAAACATCCACCGACGAATTTCTATTGTGGGAAACACAATTTATCCCCCTAACAAATAAAAAAAATCTCATAAGGCTGGACCATTTTTTTTCTTATTTCCTTACAAGTAGAAATTTGTCATATATACAAGTGTTACAACAACCAGAAATCTAGTTCCACGATTTTAGGGATCGAAAGTTTACAAAAAAATCTACAATAAATATTGACGTTACAAGGGATATAGCCCTTCAACTTGGGTGTAGCCCTTGGCAATGAGACGCACTTTGTAGCATTGAATGGTGCCATTAGATCATCGCTTGATCTTATACACCCATTTGCAACCAACCGATTGTTTGTGAGGAGGTGGACTAGTAATTGTCCATGTTTCGTGTCATTCAAGAGCCTTGATCTCTTCACTATGGCATCCCACAAATCTGAATGTTTCACCACTTCACCAAACATGTAGGGTTCGACATCACTCGTAATGGAAGACAAGAAAGCAAAGTGTGAAAGAGAAAATTTAGAATTATTCATATACTTTTGGATAGGATGCTGGATAGCTGAAGATGACTGATTGGGTAATGGAGTAGCATCGCATGTTGGATGTTGTACCATCACATTTGAACAATTGTAGTCTTGAACTTAGTTTGGTGAATGAGATGTATGGGCAGATATGTGTAGGTTATCATATGTAGACTCGGTAGTAGAAGCCTAGTTAGGAGGGGATACAATGCGCTCGGATGGTGATGGCTGATCTGCATTGGAGTTTGCCATTGACATTGGTGAGGATGCTACCTCAACATCAGTTACTGGTTCCACATTCCTCACATAATATCATTTTGTGGTTTTGGTAGAACCAGTACATTTTCCAAAATGACTTTGTGTTAGTCTCAAATGAAAAGTGATTTTCATTTAAAAAATAATGTCCCTACTAGTGAAAAGTTTATGATTTTCAAGATCATATGCACGATAACTTTTTTGATTGAAAAGGTAGCCAACAAATATGCATTTTTTGCCTCTAGGTGAAAATTTATCCTTTTAAAACTTAGGTTTTTTTGGGCATAACAAGACACCTAAAAACACATAGTTCGACATAATTAGGGTTTTTGTTATGAAGGACTTCAAATGGAGATTTATGAAAATCTATAATTTCTGAAGGAATGCAATTAATTAGAAAGGTAAAAATTAAAATACATTCACCCCAGATCATGATCGGTTGATTGGCCTAAACTGTGACAGTGCTTTTTCTCTCTCTGTCCATTTTGTTGTGCCTGCACATGACTTTTGATTATCAATAGCATGCAGATGAAAATAATCTTGCATATTTTGAGCTGTAATTTTAGCACCATTATCATTGCACACACACTTATCATGGGTCTAAAATTGGTTTTCTATCATGGCACCAAAATGCTTCAAGCAAGCGTATGTTTTACATTTATATTGCATTAAAACACTCAAGTATGCACTGGATGTTGTGGCATATTCACCCCACATGTCACAATGGATTAAAACAAAAGGTTCAATATTATGACCATTACTAATAGGAAATGAAAGACATGTGAACTTGGCTTTATGACAAGCATGACAAAGAAATTCCTGTCTAGATATAGTTCACTAGTTGAGAGTTTTAGGGATGCTCACTCTAGTTAAAGGTATATTAAACAAACCTGTTCCATGCAGGGCTTGTGACTTTCTCCTTGAAGTCAAGCATTGCAAGACCTTGGAGGCAGGGGGAACGGAAGGGGACCTTTGGGTCTTCTTTACAGGGTGGGTTGCTAGCCTCTTACTCACTCGAAGTGATTGACCTTGGAGTAAATTCACACTCATTATATGCTCCAGAGAATACTCACGCTAGAATTCTAAATGACCCCTGAAAGGTTCATCATCATTATCGCCACACAAGATAAAGCTGAAAGAACCATGTTCCGTGTTCCTCTCTATCGCTGCAAAAGGTGGTAGAGGAATCTGGTGTCCTTCCACTTTTTGTTTTTTATCAGTCTCAGTGGAGCACTCATCCATTACGGACAATATTAAACCGATCAACAGAGACGAGAGGAAATTTCCTTTATGTCATCGGCAATAAATAGCAGCCGAAATGGACAAAAATATCAAAGTGTACATCTTTATTAAAAGCGGTGGGGCAGCATGATTCTGTAGTGGAGGTTGCAAGCAAGATAAATGTTCATGGTGGCAGCAGCTGCAGCTTTCTCTCCCCAACACCTTTTCATAATTATTATGCTACAAAATATTTATGTCTCACGTACATCAAAGCCATGATTTTTAGTTTCATTTTATTTTATTTTTTCAATAAATTCCAGGAAGAGCCACTAACTTTTTGAATTTAGGTAAGTTTAAAACATCTTCCATCGAAGGAACAATGCTTAAGCAAGAAGAAACCATGGTGTAGAAAAGCAAAGCAGAGACACGAGCGAGCGAGAGAGAGAGAGAGAGATGTATCGGTTTAGTAACAGCGTTGTTGGCATCCTCAACCTCTTCACCATCTTCATCTCCATCCCCGTCATAGGTGGTGGTCTATGGCTAGCGAAGAACAGCAGCACCTGCGAGGCGTTTCTACAGATGCCCCTCCTTATCATCGGCTTCGTAATCCTCATCATCTCCCTATCAGGCTTCATCGGCGCATGCTTCAACATAGCATGCGCCCTCTTCCTCTACCTTGTGATCATGTTGGTGCTCATCTTCTCACTTCTGTCGCTCACAGTCTTTGCCTTCGCCGTTACCAGCAAGGGCCATGGCGTCCAGGTTCCGGGCAGGGTGTACAAGGAGTATCACCTTAATGACTACTCTCCCTGGCTTAGAGCGCAGGTGAGCAAAGAGAGTAACTGGAGGGGTATCAGGAGCTGCATCCTCAGCTCCAAGAGCTGTTCTGCCATTGCTCAGTGGACGCCACTTGATTATTTGGAGAAGGATATGACCCCCATCCAGGTATACATGGATCACTTAGCCACCCTTTCTTGGTTGTTTCCACCTTGGTTCCAAAGGAGGAGGACTTGGTTATTTACTGCTTCAAGTGGAATTCTTAGATTGAAATGAAAATTTTCTTCTTTTACTCAAACATACATCAACAAGCAGAAATCGATCACTTCTCTATATAAGTATAAATGGTCATTCTGAGCTTTCATCTTATTCCATAACGTGATTACCACACAGAAAATTTTGAACAAAAGTTGCCATGAACTGCTTATTCTCCTATTACAGGTTCAGTTAGATCAATAAGTTTCCATGTTGTGTAAAAATGAGACAGATGTCAGTTATAAAAGTTAGTCCAAAATTGTTGTTGCCTATACCGGTTGAATCCAACAGAGTACAAATTAAACTGAAGTTTCTTCTCTTGGTTCTGGCTTTTCTGGTTAACTTGTTGGTGGGTACTGATGGGGATTTGTAACTGCGGCAGTCGGGCTGCTGCAAGCCGCCGACGGCGTGCCAGTACGGGGCGCAGGGGACGGTGGTAATGGGGATGGGAGGGGCGGAGCAAGACTGCTACAGGTGGAACAACCTGCCGGGGGTGCTGTGCTACGAATGTGACTCCTGCAAAGCGGCGGTGCTGGAGAACATGAAGCGCGACTGGCAGAAGCTGTCGGTGCTCAACATCACCATGCTCGTCATCCTCGTCGGCCTTTACGCTATCGGCTGCTGTGCCCTCCGCAACACCCGCAGGGCCGAGACAGACTACCCCTACGGCGACAACCGTATGGACAAGATTCGTCCCCGGTGGGACTACCGCTGGTACATACATAACTACCTATATAGATACACACACATGCACCTCTCCACCGTGAGTTACTTGCTGATAATGTTTGACTGTTAAAGAGCCACCGTAAGTAGGTCTGGTGTGAGCACCGTATGTTGGCTGGACCTAGCTGAACATAGGTCTAGCTTAAAACACAACACATGATTTGAGGGGCTGGTATAGACAGTGGCACGCACCAGTCACAGAGTAGCTCGCCTATTGCTAAGATTTGAGGGGTGCATGGAGTTGGGTGCTGGTTGTGCAGTGGTATATGAGAATGTACACACATATATATATATATATATACATATATATATATATATATATATATATATATATATATATATATAAGACAAGTATATATGTATGTATGCAATTTATCACCTATGAAATGAAAACAATATTCAGATTGTCCATTACTTAGTTTCTATTTTTTTTTAAGGTCCAAATGATTAGTCATTACCCCCTTCAGTTTAGCCCTAAATGAACTTGTTCCAGCAAGTGTTTCTTGTTTAATTCAAAATGGTGATCTGTTTGTCGTTCGAGAATAAAAATGCACCTCATAATTTTGTTTTCACACTTACATATTTTCAAAAATTTGAAAAATCAATTAGATACATTGCACAAACACTTAATGATGAGACATAAGGGGTATGTTTCTTTGTATTTAAGCTCGGAAAAACATTATTACGGAATTAGATTAGAAAACAGTTCTACGGTTTTCAGTTTTCACTAGGGCCCAGCATTTTGCCTAACTGGGCAAAAGGACTGATCTCTCTCTCTCTCTCTCTCTCTCTCTCTCTATATATATATATATATATATATATATATATATATATATATATATATATATATATATATATATATATGACTACTTGCTAAGCTTAACAGTTTGAATGATGTGATGACTCAAAATATGTGCAAGACAATCTTTTAAAAAATGAGCTGTTAGTTACTTTCTCTTTTTCTTTATTCTTCACGCACCTTCGAGAGAAAGTATAATTTGGTTGTTGCATTTGAATCGCAGGTGGAGGTGGTGGTATGACTGGAAAGAGCGGCTTTTCTAGATTCCGTTTTGATGCCCACTTCCTTTGTCTCTCCTTTTTATTTTTCCTTTTTACTTTTCCTCTCTTGTATGTATTACATACGCGTCAGTTTGTATTTCCTTGGCCGTAAGAAAGTTGCCGTGTCTCTCTTTGTACAATAGTCACAAACTATAAAATCTTAGCCTCCGACTGTAGCTTGCCGACGCTGGCTAAAATAATATGCTGACAGCAAATGTAGCCAATATTGACTTATTGGTAAGCCAAATGATGCCCAATGCTTGAGATATAATCGTGCATCAGTTAAAATCTGAATCCAAGTAGTCTGATCTGATAGGAACATTCGTCTTTAATGTTCAGATTAATATTTTTTCTCATCGAATCTGATGAGTATCTCATTTTGAGATACATGGAATTCTGATAACGTGCAAAACGTTGAATTTGTTACATTCAAATTAAAATCCGACCAAAGTCTGATGGAGTAATTATATCAGATTAATTAGTTGGATATTACAATAAATAAATCCAATCTGAACGCAATCCCTTGAGACACTTGGTTAGAGCAAAGTATGCTGAAACTAGTTACATGCACAGGGGTGTGTAATGATTAAAATGTTCCCATTTAATATAAAAAGGAGATTTTTTAGAAGGATAAAATGAGAATTATATAAAATATTAATGGTTTAAAATATACTTACTTTAGAAAAAAAATCTAAAATGCCCCAACCTTTTATATTTATTGAGTGACGTGCACGCAACTAGATCTCAAAGTATACCCAACATCTGATTTCACATGCCGCTATCGGCCGCAAAAACTGTTCAGACCTCACCAAAATAAAATAAAACCAGCGACATTTGTTGTAAACAGGAAAGGCCGTCAACTTTGTAGCCTTATCTGTGAGCGTGTATAATGCTTACTCAAAGAATGTCACGCTCTAACCACCTTTTTCTTAACATTAAAATGAGAAAGGTTAGCATGCATACTAATTATTAAGAAAAACAGGCATCAAAAGAAAAACACAACCGTGTTAACCAAGACGAAAGGATGAGCGTGGACATTTCAATCCTCAGGAGTATAATCTTTCCATTGCTCAGCAGGATATCTCATCAGCGCCAAAAGCAGTAAATTAGCCCGTTGTAGGTGCCAATTTAGTACGGAAAGCTGAAACTTCCCCTTCCTCTTGTCTCTTGAAAGGACAAGGGCGGGACAGTGCAATTTCAAAACCAACCGTTGCTGAGTTGAAGTAACCGGGTACTCACTGTCAATGATTTGAGATCCAACGTTGTCAAAAGGATGGAGAGTTCTTCCATTTGTGGTTTTTCTGTGATCACATCCATACTCCTAGGCGTTGTTCGGCTAATGGAACGGTAGCATACTGTTCCATGAATATGTGAAAGAATTTGGGACAGATTCATAGAATACAAATTATAGTTCTCAGGAATCTACGCCATGGTGCAAGTTTATAGAATGGTATGTAACTGTTCCATTAGACAAACGACCCCCAGTTTTTTCTTTTTACTAAGTGGAAAATCTAGTTCTAAAACCACAAGAGTGCAGAGGGTACTGTCCCTGGACAGATTTCTCCCAGCTATTAAGACAATTTGTTTGGAAGATGCCTTACATCACGACCTTCTTTGATAGTTTATGCCATCTAAAGCGTCAAATAGTAGGTGCAGTAATATTCTTCAAGTTGTGCGAGAAATTCCATACGGACTTACTCAAAGTCGTGTGTTCCACAAAATAATGATATGCCTCTAATGAAGTCCTTTTTCTGTGATACATTTATTCTAAAAAGGCATGCAGGGAAGATTAAGATGAAGAGAATCAATCAAGGACTAACTTTTAATCTAAGTCACACGGGTGGCGCACCCGACTCAGGTGCAGGTGCAGATGTGGCCCAACGTGGCACCCGACTCGGTCAAACCAAATCGGGTGTTGCTGACCACATCCATTCTTCTTCTTTTTTTCTTTTTTCTTTTTCTTTCCTTCTCCTATCTTTTCCTTTTCTTTTTTCTCTTCTCTCTCTCATTCCCTATTTTATTTACTAAAACTTTGAATTTTGTACGAGATTAAGGTAACCTTGATAAAAAAAGTTTAAAAATACAAACAAATAAAATTACTTATATAACACACACACACTCATATATATATATATATATATATCGCCGCACCTACACTCCGCACCAATGTGACAGCTTTTATTTCGTAAAAGCAAAGTAGGCAATTCGAAAGATAATGACAGGCAACTAAATAAGGCACTTCACTTTGGCAAGATAGGTCCATTAAATAAATTCAAGTGTATGCGAATGTTTGATTGATGGAGTAATAGTTGGGTGATGGATTTGGAGACAATCTCAAAAGCCCCACCGTCCCACACCCATTCGTGATGCTCAGTCGTAATGTAGGGACTTTTTCCACATTTTTCAGTCCTGTCAGGAGGATGCTTGATACGTGGAACATGAAGTTCACGTTCCACATTAAGGTTAGCCCTGCGTTCACATTCAAACGTGGGACCATGGGACACTTTATCTGTGCACTTGATGCAACCTATGGAGTGTAATTGCTGGTTTCTGCCACTTTAGTAGAACACCGAGGAATGGAACCATGGAATCTCGATCTATGTAGAGTATTCGTTCATGACCATCCTGCTTGTTCACAAACAGTGTAAGTGGACAGGCTCAGTGTAGGTTCAGCCGAGATAATCCAATTCTTCTGGTGTATCTTTGCTTTTAAGGTGCCAGAGAAGGAAAAGAAATAACATCAAGCCCCAGAAGCACAGAGATCAATGGCCCAGTTCATTCCAGAACACTTGGATCAGATTCTGGATGGCATCAATCTGCTACATGCTAGTGCACGCCACATGTCACCATAACATTTCCACAGACAAATAATGGCTAATTGTAACAAAT
This sequence comes from Nymphaea colorata, assembly GCF_008831285.2. Lineage (NCBI taxonomy): Eukaryota > Viridiplantae > Streptophyta > Magnoliopsida > Nymphaeales > Nymphaeaceae > Nymphaea > Nymphaea colorata. The sequence goes on along the minus strand of NC_045142.1, from coordinate 9,543,111 downwards.
TCACACACAACGGAGAAAAGGCTGAGATTCAGCAGTACCATGGGAAAGGACTTATCTAACAACTGTACTAGACCATTACCAAAGATAATTTTGCAAACATTATGCTGCAACTGTACTAGAACATGATAGGGGAGCAAGTAGCATGAAAGTATATACGTGGGATACTCATTTAGTAACAAAGATCAGCATATTCAACAGTTTTGCTGTACACAAGTAGCTTCCAACCGTACTTCATAATACAGTAACAATCACATCCAAAAGCAGAAACGACACAGTTAATAGCAAACACATCCAGAATATGACTAACAAATATTGAATCGCACAGACCGACCATGGAATTATAGAAAGAAGTGATGACTCGGAAGAAAAGCCTCCTTTAGATTTGTTTGATGAAATATTCTGCAAAAAAAGATAAAATAAAATTATAACAAATTACTAAATGGCCTATAATTACAACAAAATAATGGGAAATTGCGTCTATGACTACTAGGCTATGCTTTTAAGGCAAATATACACTCTGATAGAGGCTGCAGAAATGAAGACAAGCTACTATAATAATCATTTTGATGTTTATGCCCTTCTTAGTTGTTTATATGGGTAACCCAAGTACTTCTAATTTAAGAAAGATTAAAAGTATTTGTGCTTTGCCTTCAAGAAATTATATGTAATGCCTCCGCTGTTTCAGATATATTCTTCAATCTACTGAAGTAAATCACTTACGCAGTTTTGTGTTTCACAGAAGAAATTGAAATATTAGGTCTGCAATTATTGTTTCAGACAGTTAATTTTCAGGTTGAAGATCTAATGAAGTCTTTCAAAGAACAACTTAAAACCGAGTTCCAGAAGTGAATTGCATTTAGACAACAGGACTCAAAAAGGCAAAAATTTCCAATAACCTTTGTGAAGGATGAAAACATAGATAAGAACTTGGATTTCTTAAGCCTTCTCAATGAACAAACAAAAAAGGGTCATCATTCAAAAAAAAATAAGAGCATAAAAATTGAAGGTGCATACTGAAATGCACGTTGGGGATATTGGAAAGGGAACTGAAAATATTTCAGACTATTCATGTTTACATTTTCTAAAGCACTGTGCATCAACTCAAATTGCTTAGTAGTGTAGACAGAAAAACAGAAGAATTATTCATGAAAAGGCTACTATGGCTATTTTTTATAAGATTAGGCATCCAAAGTCAAGCACATCAATGAATTTGAATAGAAATAAAGTGATGCTCATAATTCAAGACATGTTCGGTTAATGCAGGTTCCACATTTTCATCTAAATTTTCATGTCAAAGTTACAAAAGGAGAAGTAAGAAATAATAGCAGCTTTTAAACAATGAACTTCCACACAGTGTCCAGCATTTTGGTTTGTTGTGTTCAAGCTTGAAAAAGAAAATATAACTCTTGGAACCTGATAAGCAATTGTTCTGGCATTTGCCTCATTATGCTTCGTCGCAGTATCTGCAGTGCCAAAATAGCAAAGAAAATGAGAAAAAGTGAAAGAACAAAATACAGAAGCCACCTTGATAACTAAGTTCCATTTTTAACTATTATACTGCAAACATCAGTTCAACAGACCATGAACACTGTTTGCGGACAACATTTAGATGAAAATCACATGAGATGAAATTGGCAGCAACTTGCGTAGAGGACATTGTAGAATTGCATCTAGACTCAAGAACTTGTGCAAAGGAAATTGAAAGATGTGGACAACTAAAACAAGCAGGAGCTTTCCTTCCTGAAGTATGTCACTGAGAAATTTCACCAATCTGGAGAGAAGCTGAAGGAGTAGGACCTGTCAGACACAGTATTAGTGCGTTTAATTGATTGAAGTAGGGATATTTTATGGCATATGTTCACCCGACCTGCCATTCAACAATAAACTGAAAAAATCTTTTGGCATTAATTTGTTCAACAAAATGCACAAATAAAAAAACGAATTGGTGAACATCAAGTTGGTTTGCTTGCTTGGACACCTTTTTGTGGTTACTTGTAAACTGTTACTTGCTATGTCATCCCTTCTAACACAACTACATTAATATACTCAGAAATAGTACCTGGCTTCATGGGAAGGTTTATTTTCTCCAGCCCCACGTTATGGAACTCCTCAATTCCATTTGTAGCTGATTTTTCTTTGACACAATCATCTGCTAGCAGCAAGTAACCATCATGTTTCTCATTTCCATGGCTGTAACTGTGCTCCACTACTGATGAACTTTCAGGAGCACTAATTTTGGAAATCTCATCGCTATCGATGGAATCTTTATACTTATATTCTTCAAAGTCTGCATCCTGAGAATCTGAACTGCTAATGCAAGAATAACACTCCACAGCAAGGCATTTTGTATCTTCACTGCCATGATGATTTCCAGCTCTAAGGAAGGGAGAATTCAAGCCCACACACTTAATTTCAGATATTGATGAACCATAAGTAAGGAAAAGGGCTTGCCATGCAGTTTCTGCAAGCAGATAAACATGCCTGTCGGCATAGCCTTGAAGCTCATCAAAAAGACTCTCAAATGGCTGAAAATGAATAAACACAAATTAGAGATATTTTCAAAAGAAAAGGGGAAAATCTATGTCAGTGCAACATACCTTGGCCTTGCATTCCAAGGCAAGGCGGAAAAATTCGAATGCAACAAAATGCTTTCCAGCAAATTCTGCCATATGTATCTGAGAAATCCAATATTCTGATGTTTGAAAATCATGTTCCATATTTCGATTGTGCTTCTCTGTACTCAGAGATGGTGAGCACCGTAAGCTAGAGTGGAGTTTAGCAGGTGAATGCATGTTATCTCTGTTGATATTTCTTTTTTGTGCAAGGTTCCCTTCAAGTTGGTCTTCAAATGAGATGCTCCTGCTTTGGGTTGATTTGGCTGCATCAAACAAAATTCTGCCACTGTTTGTGGAAACTCGTCCAGACTTGATGGTTGGCTTCATGCATCCAGGTGTCTCTTCTAACAACTTTCCTGTTAAGCCATCAGCATGCCTCTCAACCTTCAGTATAGGACCCACAACTTTCAACTTTGCAGAATGCCTCTTAGCCAAAGGTTTTGAGATTTTTTCTACTGTTACAGCTCCTATAATATTGGTGTGTTTACTCTCCCCAAGAGGATGCTTTTTCCTGTAAGAGAAGAACGTTCACAACTTCACAGAAGTCTACCAAAAAATTTATATCCAACCCTCAAAATTTCAGAAGAAATACTATAGTTCAACAACTCAGTAAGGTGAAACAGAACTCTGAGGCAAAGAATGTTTTGCTAATGAATAGTAAATAAATTCCATGAAATTATCAATGTTATGAAAAATATCGCTATTCACTTACCATCTTACATTGAATCATGCATGATATTAAACAAAGCTTTCCTCCTTGCCCTGATAACTCGTCTTTCTTGCATCATCAACGGTTCTTGTTGCTGTAAGCAATGTTATAAAAGGCATAGCGTATCGCGTATCGGTCGGGCCGACCTATATGCCGTATCGTAACGTATCGTAAACGTAGCGTAACGTATCGTAAAATTGATTTTTAAATTTTAAAAAATATTTAAAAATCAGAAAAAATAGACAAAATTCTCAAAAATCTGAAAAAAATGAACAAAAAATCAGAAATCAAGAAAAATAAAAAATGTATTCAAATATAAAAAAGATCATCATACATAAGGAACATTCATCTGTATACTATCAACAACACATTCAAAAATAAGAAATCAAATATTCAAATTAACATAATAAGCATCTATCACAATTTTAAACTTGAAAATTTTATAAAGTTTTAGGACTTAGGGTCTTAAGTCTTGGAGTTTTAGGACTTAGATTACATCAGAATTTTATAAGTTCAAACATACAGTTATCATCTTTCATGATTCAACGATGATATTTCCCAAATCGATGAATCATCGGTTAATTTTTATGAAAATACGCAAAATTTTTCCCTCCTATGTCTATTGGAGTCTTTAAATACAAGAAGAGAGAGAGGAAGGAGTGTTTAAACTTTAAACTTTTAAAAAATAAAGAATTTTATGTTTTCTCCCGTATCGTACGATACGGGGGTGTATCGCCCATATCGTACGATACAGGCCCCTATCGTATGATACGGCCGATACGGGTACAATACGCACACGTATCGTGTATTGAACACGTATCGTATAGGTTTCTTCGACCTATACGATACGTATCGTACGATACGCGTGCGTATCGTACGATACGGATAACATTGGCTATAAGTTCTTATGTTTAACAACATTTCTCCAAGTATAAATTTCTAAGCAAAAGAAAATGAAGAGGATTTCATATGCCTATTTTCTTTGTCTTCCTTATCTATTGCAATTAGCTTTTTACGTGGGCAGAAACTTGCAACATACAGAATCATTAAAAGAACTCTGTCAAAAAGGATTGCTGAATGCTAGTGCTGCTGGGCTTCAGTTTAAAAAAGTAGTGAGAATAAACTGAAGGAAAATTAGGATTTGAGTTACATAATGGCATTAGCATCGGCTTAGCTGTCCAGCTTATTAAATAGGTTTTGAGAAAATCAACTGATTAAAGACAACAAAACCGTTACACTACTGTAAGGCAGTAGTAATCTTTTCTTGTTTCTCCATTCGAAAGAAACCACCAGAAGGTATCAAAGTGAAACATAAAGTCCACCAAAAGAGGCAGCTGAAATACTGGAGGTCGATCAACAAAATGTAGCTAATGCAAAATAAAATTATTAATGCAACAAGAACAAGTCAAAGATACAAAAAGGGAAAGCAAGTGATAGTTCAGGCATTCAATCGGTTTGGAAAACCAAAAGTGAATCATGAAACCGAGAAAAACCGCAAAAAGGAAGAAGAAGGACCAGATATGGAAAGAACAAACTTGCCTTTGACCAATACTACCAGAAACGGAGGGATCCTTGACCAAGGCCGTATCCTGGGCTGCGTTTTCCTTCTCCTTCCCGGCGAGACTCCTCTGGCGAGCCTTGCCTGCGTTCGAAAACAATCACATAAAAAAGGAGCGCCAGAATTGAAAAAACGAACCACACAAACAGGCAAATAAATCAAGACCAATTCAATGATAGACCTCCAACAGAAAATCATCAACTAAACAACGAAGAGAAGAAAATACTTAAAAAACAGAATAAGACATAAATCTACGTAGGAGATGATCAACCACCTGAAAATCTCATCACCCGGTGATTCATCCTTCTGCGAGAGAGAGAGAAAGAGGTTCAACGCTGGCGATCCCTACCCTTTATTTTTGAACGACGAGCGGGAAACGTTGCAGGGCAACTCTTCGTCTGCCTGGGCCCACCACGCGTGGCCGGTACGGAGCCGTCAACCGCCATGATCTCGCAGCAAGAGGGCCATTCACCCGCGCTCGTATTGTCCAGGACCCCAAAAAAACAGTGAATAGCGTATATACTCATTTGCTCTTTTTGAAAATTTAAAAAGACGGTACTAAGGTTTGATGGTATAACAAAAAATACCTCATAGCACCACATTACCTATAAGCCATTTAACTCTATTTCATTTAACTTTTATATATATATATATATATATATATATATATATTATTCAGCCAACTGAATAAAAAAAAATTTAGCATAGATTTATTTAGCCAATCAAAAATTGGGTGCAGTTTTATAATACTGCAGTCTCTTTCACATTAAAAATACATATAGTTGTCAACAAACCCCATTGTTTTTTTAGACTGTTACCTTCTTCTGTCACGTGTCGTTTCATATCACATTGTATTTCTTTGAATCAGGGGCGGAGCCAAAGGACGCCGGCATGGGTCTTGGCCCCACCTCAAAACTTCTTTTAAAAAGTTATATGTAAATTTTAAAAAATTTTACTTCTTCGATATAAAAATTTTGAAAAATGATATTTCAGTCCCTATCAAAATTTAAAAACTTTAATTTGACCCCCTCATTGAGAACCATTCAGGAATTAGATCGAGGGTCTGTCCCCAGGTGGGAACTCATTATCTGTGACCCGTTTCTTTGACAGCTATAATAGAAGAAGCAGGGGTTAGGGCAAAAGGGGATTAGGAGTGTCATGATTCTTTCTAACTCACAAACCACAAACAATCTTATAAAGCTCACCAAAACAGATATATTCTTATCAAAACATATTGTCACTGCAAATGTATACTTGAGGAGACAAAAAAAACAAGTATGTTAAAAACACTTAATGTCGCCACAAGAGCTCTCAAACATCAAAGATACATTTATTGGATCTTTACCCAGCAAACAACAATATTTAGTATCAATATAGCAGGCCAAACAAGCTTGGTTTTATAAGACTACATTAAATTAAACTGCTGCTGAAACTGAGCCCATAACTATTAGAATGGATATGATGCTAAAATTTCAACAAGAAATGAATAGATTGTGGAATAAAACGACAAGAAATAGGCACAAAGTTTAACACTAATATATATGTTGTTTTTTTTGTAGAGAACAACAACAATCATCTAGGTGAATGAACCCACAAGAAAAGAGATCACCCAGCATTCCTCTTTTCTTCCTCCTAGTTTTCTTCACTTCATTCCTCCCCCACTTTCTCTGCACATGCACCCATGCAGCAGCAACTGCTGCTTTCTTCCTCCACTACAAGAAACTTGGCTTACGACCACAGTCAATGCTCATGGAAATGACCAATGTCATAGCCCTTGGTGTGTGAGTATCACGACATCTGGAAAAGAAAGAGAGAGAGAGAGAGAGAGGAGAGCTCGATAGGTTTTATAAGGGGATTGAGACATGCCATTGTCATGCTCCACTACCTTCTTCTTCTTCACCCACCTCATGGCACACTCAAGGGACAGCTTCCTCAACGTCATCTTCTGCGGTGAACTGTCTCGTTATATATAATTTTTTTTTTAAATTATATGTAACTTTTAAAAAAATTCACTTGTTTTGTATAAAAATTTGAAAAATGATACTTCAGACCTAGTCAAAATTAAAGAAACTTTAATTCAGCCCCCTTATAAAAAAATTCTAACTCTGCCCCTAACTAAAGAAAGGGATAATTGGTTGTTGTCGTCATGGGCGGAGCCAGGGGGCATGCATGGGCCCTAGCCACACCTCAAAAAAAAAATTTAAGAAATTTATATGTAAATTTTAGAACATTTGACATGTCCTATATAAAAATTTTAGAAAATAATATTTCGGACCCTATCAAAATTTGGAAACTTTAATTCAGCCCCCCGTCATGAAAAAATTCTGGCTCCCCCTGGTTGTTGCACCCCTAGCCTACGGCATAATCTACTTGAATACTTCGTTTCGGTTGGTTTCTATTAACAAAATTCTTTGTATTGTCTTTGACTTTTGTTTACTTTTAAAAATGACAATGAAGATGGATGAGCTAATGTTCATGGAGGATCCACCAGTAGTGATGGTGTTGTGATAGAGATCCCAACTATTTGTGACAATCAAACCAGGGAGGAAGGGGAGGTGGAAGAAGCGAACGAACTGTTCGCCAAAACAGAGAGCTTCGTCAAAAAATTTCTTCCGGCAAATGAACGAGCACGTTGAGGAATAATGGATGTTGGGGAATGACTAAGGAGTGCACTAAAATACCATTAACATATTATCTGCTGGTCTGGTGCCTGAAGGCGAGGAGCTCCAAGGAATTCCATGCTCAAAGACCTTAGGAATCAGCGAGCTTGGACCAGTCCTTCTTCAAGACGTAGGCACAGTTGCTCGACCAGTAGATGAAGACGAGCACCCATGGCCGACCTTCCTCGTCTAGTGTCGGAACCAATAGGCCCTTCTCACCTTCATCACACACCATCCGCTTCTCTTCCTCGCTCAACTCCTTCAACAAGACGTTCGCCTCGTCCTTACGGATCAACAGCCGGTTGTGATGACCCTAGATGTCCGTCTACGATAGCTGCTTCACAAAAACAGATTTCACCATGGGAAACGTGGCGTGTCACCTGGCTACCGAATCCGGCCACCCGAGAGGCTTGCTCCGGTACCTCACGCTCATGAGGACGAGGAATAGGGAAGCCTTCTCCTTCTCATCCACCTTCTTCCCCTTCTGCTTCTCCCTGTTTCCTAAGGCTGCGTTGGCCAGTAGGAAGAGGAAGGGGAGGATTGGTGGGTCAAGGTGCATAGCCACAACAACGGGGCTTACTTTCTCGACCCAACGTTCCTCCATATAATCAAGTTTTTCCCAAACAAACCCAAACCAACCAACTAGTGGATCACATTAAGCTGTTTTAGATTTTTTTTTAAATAAGTATTTATTGTTCGTTTCTTTTTGTCCTTTTAAATGGTTGTGCATCCCGCCATCCCCATAGAATGTATTAGCTTGGGCATGGTTTCGTACTACAGTACTACAAATAGTGGCGGAGCCAAGGTAGGGCTCATAAAACTCGTGCATGGTTATGTACCACAGATAAGAGTTGAGCCAAGGTAATGCTCACATGGGCACTCACTCCTCAAAAAAAAAAATTACATGTAAATTTTACACAATTTCACTGGTTTATATCATTTTTTTTAAATTACATGTAAAATTTAAAAAATTTCACTTGTTTTATATAAAAATTTTAAAAATGATATTTCGGTCATAATCAAAATCTAGAAACTTTAATTCAGCCCCCTCATGAAAAAATTCTGACTCTGCCCCTAACTATAGATTGGGATAATTGGTTGTTGTTGCCACGGGCGGAGCCAGAGGGGACATGCATGGGCCCTAGCCACACCTCAAAATTTTTTTTAAAAAAAAATTAAATGTAAATTTTAGAAAATTTCACTTGTCCTATATAAAAATTTTAGAAAATGATGTTTTTGCCCCTATCAAAATTTAGAAACTTTAGTTTGGCCCCTCGTCATGAAAAACTTTTGGCTCCCCCGGGTTGTTGCACTCCTAGCCTGCGGTGTAATCTGCTTGAATACTTCGTTTCAGTTGGTTTCTATTAACAAAATTCTTTGTGTTGTCTTTGACTTTTGTTTACGTTTAAAAAAGATAATGAAGATGGAGGAGATAATGTTCATGGAGGAGCCACTAGTAGTGATGGTGTTGTGATAGAGATCCCAACTATTTGTGACAATCAGACTAGGGAGGAAGGGTTGGTGGATGAAGTGGATGAACTGTTCAGACCAGGGAGCTAACGGCCAGCTCGAGCTCGGCTCGACTAAATAAGACCTCAAGCTCGAAAAAAACTTGACTACACTGGCTCAAACTCGGCTTGATAGTGACTTGTGTAGCTCGAGCTCGACTCGCTTAAGCTTGATAAACTCGATTCTTACTCATCCTTACTTGTTGAGCTCGAGCTCGATTAAGGCTCGATTAACTCGCTATCAATGAACACAAAAAGAAAAACAACTTATCTATTGCAACAGAAACAAGATTTTGGTAACGAGGAACCTATCCCGCACAATTAGCCTAATGGACTTAATAATGAATTTAGCACCTCTTGGCACTGTAGAAACAAGAGAACCTTAACCATTCTCAATCACATGCTTGACATTTCACATTTCAGCCTCCCAACACTTACAAAGACATATAAATCAACTAGTTATTCGCAGTAGACCTTATCTACCGTAGCTGCCAACAGTAACAGCATTATAAACAAAACAAGGAAATCATGACTGATGAATTCCTCTCACAGTTATAAAGTATAAACAGTCAAATGACAACCATTTCGTATGTCAAATGACAACCATTTCACAGTAGTATAAATCTTCTTTGAACCACACAGGAATTCTTAATGAGCTCCTTCTTTGTCAACAAGGACAAACCTTATTAGTTCTCAGACAGGCTAGTTCTCAATCAAACTCAATCCATGATGCGCTACTACAAGCCCATAGTCATTATAGACAAATATATATATACATCAATAGATACTTTAGATAAGAAAAATGAATTCACTTCTGCCCTGAAAATAAACTACCAAAAGAGAAATGATGTATCATAAACAAATCAAATGATAGTGCAGAAAACTAGTCCAGCGAAGCAAGATGAAGGACCTATTGACAAATAGGATCACCACATCAGGATGGACTTGTCCAAATAGTTGGTGCAAGTGGGAAGGCAGGCCAATTCCATCAAATTCATTCCAAATGAATGGGACTTCTACATAATTAGCTTGTTCAGAAGTATGTAAAAATATGTGAACAAATGTTTTGAGAACCCTCTCTCCTCTCAACCAAAACTTGAAAATGAACCATCCCTTCCTCTAGCCACAATAACAACAAGCTCCTGAATAACATAGAAAAAAGGCTGTCACATTATTGTCAAATTTAAAAAACTGTTCTTAAGAGGTGAAGGAAAGTTAAGAAACTGTATCAATGGATGCTTAAAGAATTACAGCCACACATGGAGCAATTTATAAATCTAGTACGATGGAAAATTAAAGATTACTTAACATGGAGAAAAAAGAAACATATACTAATACAGCAGTAGTCCTAACACACACATTAAAATCATCTTGGTATATACAACAGAAACATCATATGTAACAACCCAAAAAGTTACAACAAATTCTCTAGTTAAGTATATAATAGGAAATTAAGAAAGCATTAAACAACAAAAATAAATCATATTTCACAAAATGACCAAGAATAAATAACAATTAACAAGAGCACATCATCATAACAGTATACTTTGCATTTACCTCTTCAAGCTGCTTTTTTGTACTGTTCTCAGAGCCCAATATGAGGCCAATGAAGTTGATATTTGGATACGCTTTGAGAAATATGTAAAAATATGTGAATAGACCTGTAATTTAAATTCCAAGCACAGACCTGTACATTGCTGAGTACAAATTAAATGTTGTTCCATGAACAAATAAGCCTTGATTAAGTAGTTGGAATCTCTGAAAGAGTCTTTGCAATGAGAAATTAACTAAAAAAGAACCATGGTTTGCTTTCGGCTGTGACAGGAACCTTGGTTTGCTAATGATGCTCTTGATTGAGGTGACACAGAAACCATAATAGACTTTTTCTTTGATTATTAAGGAGAAAGAAACTCTTCCAAGCACTGTTGTTGAAGCATCACAGTCTCAGCTGATGTTATACAACCACTGTAAGATAAAAATGAAGTCAGACAACATAAATATCCAAGTAGTTAATGACATGTGGAAAATTTGTTTTTGTTTACTCGTCATGGTCCCAACAGTACTATTTTTGGTGCTAGGCTGTTGAGTATGCCTTCTGATGTCATTTTCCCCAATCCTTAATAGTTCTTAAGAGATTGAAATAACACAGAATTTTAATTACAAAATTATTCAACATAGCTTGGATAAACTATGGCATTGTTGGCGCAAACCAGTTGAAAGGATGAAGGGTTCTTAATCTCCATTCAGTAGTTTCAGAATCTCAAATGCTTTCCTTTGAAATCCTGGCTATTTTAGGAACCATAATCATTAAGAAATAGAAGTATACTAGGTAAGTAATCTCCCTAAACATATATTACATGCACAGTTTTCATTCTCAGATGCTTTTCTCTGCACGTCTTGTTGCTGAACAGATGATAAAGAAGGTAGCAGCACAGAACTAATTTCCTGCATGCATATCACATGGACAATTATCATATGCAACTTAGTCTTTCTTCTCGGTTGTTCCAACTTTTATCCGGTACATTGTTAGTATGCTTTTCCTTGACAATAAAGTGGAAGGGCTATATTACAACAGTTGAATTTCTTTTCAAGAAAAGGGTCTGATCGCTGAACTCATTCCTATTGACAAAAACAAAACTACTAGTTTAAGATGCAAGCCATAAACACAATCCATTTAATTGAAATATCATGCAAGGAATATACTTAGGCTGATGGGGAATACAATCTAAAAACCCCACTGACATGTTACTCAACAAATGCTCAAGGAAGAAACAAAAGGAGAGGAGTAACCCACAAATCACAATCATCTATCTGTATGATGAATGAAACTTCAATGTTACAGTCCTATTGTACCTACCTGCGATGAGAGAGCACATTACCCGTTTGCTCTTTTTGAAAATTTAAAAAGACAATACTAAGCTTTGATGGTATAACAAAAAATACTTAATAGCAGCACATTACCTATAAGCCATTTAAAAATACCTAATAGCAGCACATTACCTATAAGACGGTACTAAGCTTTCGGTGCAGTTTTGTAATACTGCAGTCTCTTTCACATTAAAAATACACATAGTTGTCAACAAACCCCATTGTTTTTTTAGACGTTTTTTCTTCTTTTGTCACGTGGAGTTTCATATCAAAGTGTATTTCTTTAGATGGTTATCTTCTTCTGTCACGTGGCTCCACCTCAAAACTTTTTTTAAAAAAGTTACATGTAAATTTTAAAAAATTCAAAATTTAGAAACTTTAATTTGGCCCCCCTCATTAAGAACCATTCAGCGTTGGGAATTGGATCGAGGGTCTAACCCCAGGTGGGACCTCATTGTCCGTGACCCGTTTCTTTGACAGCCATGATGGAAGAAGTAGGGGTTAGGGCAAAAGGGGATTAGGAGTGCCATGATTCTTTCTAACTCACAAACCACAGACAATCTTATAAAGCTCACCAAATAGATATATTCTTATCAAAACATATTGTCACTGCAAATGTATACTTGAGGAGACAAAAAAACAAGTATGTTAAAAACACTTAATGTCGCCACAAGAGCTCTCAAACATTAAAGATACATTTATTGAATCTTTACCCAGCAAACAACAATATTTAGTATCAATATAGCAGGCCAAACAAGCTTGGTTTTATAAGAAGACTACATTAAACTGTTGCTGAAACTGAGCCCATAACTATTAGAATGGATGTGGTGCTAAAATTTCAACAAGAAATGAATAGATTGTGGAATAAAACGACAAGAAATAAGCACACTAAGTTTAACACTAATATATATGTTCTTCTTATTGTAGAGAATAACAACAATTATCTAGGAAAATGAACCCACAAGAAAAGAGATCAGTGAGCATTCCTGTTTTCTTCCTCCTAGTTTTCTTCACTTCATTCCTCCCCCACTTTCTCTACACATGCACCCATGCAGCATCTATTGCTGCTTTCTTCCTCCACTACAAGAAACTTGGCTTACAACCACAGTCAGTGCTCATGGAAATGACCATGGTCATAGCCCTTGGTGTGTGAGTAGCACGACATCTGGAAAAGAAAGAGAGAGAGAGAGAGAGAAAGAGAGAGAGAGAGAGGAGAACTCGCTAGGTTTTATAAGGTGATTGAGAGATACAATTGTCGTGCTCCACGACCTTCTTCTTCTTCACCCACCTCATCGTCGATAATGGCGCACTCAATGGACAGCTTCCTCAACATCATCTTCTGCATCAACGGTAGTAACCCGTCTGTAATCACCCCAAATTGTTCTAAAAGATTATGATGTTTTATCCAAGTGTGAAACTCAAATTTAAGCACAAGATTCAAATCCAAAATACAACTCTTAGATCCAAATTAAATCCAAAATACAACTTTCATATCTAAATTAGATCTAAAACCCAAGTTCAGATCCAAATCAAGCATTTAAGACTAATTTGTCTCTCCTTTTGATAAAATCCTCCTTTTAGAGGGCGATTTTAGTTTTTTGGGTAAACAAAACCGATTTGCCCATTTCTTTTGACCAAAAACCTCCTTTTAGATGGTGATTTTAATTTTTTTGGATAAACAAGACCGATTTGCCACTCTTTTTGACCAAAACCCTCCTTTTAGAGGGTGATTTTAATCTTTTTGGGTAAACAAGACCGATTTGTCCCTTCTTTTGACCAAAAACCTCCTTTTAGAGGGTGATTTTAGTCTTTTTAGATAAACAAGACCGATTTGCCCCTCTTTTTTACCAAAAACCTTCTTTTAGAGGGTGATTTTAGTCTTTTTGGGTAAATAAGACTGATTTGGCCCTTCTTTTGACCAAAAACCTCCTTTTAGAGGGTGATTTTAGTCTTTTTGAGTAAATAAGACTGATTTACCCCTCCTTTTGACCAAAAACCTCCTTTTAGAGGGTGATTTTAGTCTTTTGGGATAAACAAGACTGATTTGTCCCTCCTTATGACCAAAAACCTCCTTTTAGAGAGTAATTTTAGTCTTTTTGAGTCAAAAAATTCGAATTTAGGGTTTTGGCTCCAAAATCTTCTATAAATACCTCTCATTTCTCCCTCTTGGACAAGATTGGCCCTTGGGAAAAACTCTAGTATATTCTCACTTGAAGACCTAGAGTTTCTCTTGAGCTCTCTCTCTCTTCCTCTTCCTCTCTTCATTTTCCTCTCCAACTTGGAGCAAGCTACAACTTTTTTGGAGACATCATCTTGGAGCTTCACTCAAAGGAGATTTCAAGTGAAGGTGTTTATCTTCCTTAGGTCATTTCTCATTAGAGATATGTAATCATCATCTCTTTCATTTCTTTTTTTTTCCTCATCTTTATCTCCTCATGGCCAAATGAGATAGCACTCAACTTCTTTTTAGAGACAAGAGGCTATGCTCAAGTGCACCGAGACCATGAGAAGATGAGATGATATTTTATTTTATGATTAAATCATGTTCTTTCAAGTATTCTTGTTGTTGTTATATTTCATTAATATGCTCTTATTATTATGTTATTTCTTTTTCTTGAACATAGTCTTGTTGATTGTTTTCATTTTCTCTTCTCATCTTCATCTCCCCATGGCCAAAGGAAATAGCATTCAACCTCTTTTTAGAGACAAGAGGTTATGCTCAAGTGCACCGGGAGCATGAGAAGATGAGATGATATTTTATTTTATGATCAAATCAAGCTCTTTCAAGTATTCTTGTTGTTGTTGTTCTTTCCCTTCATGAATATATTTTTGTTGTTATTGTTATTTCATTTCTTCAATCTAGCCTTGTTCTTGTTATTTTCTTTTCTCTCTTCCTTCTCTCTCCATGGCCAAAGGAGATAGCACTCAATCTCTTTTTAGAGACAAGAGGCTATGCTCAAGTGCATTGGGAGCATGGAAGGATGAGATGATCTTTCATTTCGTGATTGAATCATGTTTTCTCTTTTATTAAATATGGTATTGTTTTTCTTTTTATATGTTCTCCTCATTTTCATCTTCCTATGGCTAAAGGAGGTAGTACTCAATCTCTTTTTAGAGACAAGAGGCTATGCTCAAGTGTACCGGGAGCATGGAAAGATGAAATGATCTTTCATTTTAATCATGTTATTTCTTTTCATTAATACATTCTTGTTGTTCTTTTGCTTCCTCTTATTTTCCTATATTCCTTATTTCCCCATGGCTAAAGGAGATAGCTCTCAATCTCTATTTTAGAGTCAAGAGACTATACTCAAGTGCATTGGGAACATGAGAAGATGAGGTGACATATCATTTCATAGTTACATCATGTCCTCCCTCCTAATTGAACCTTGCACTTTTCGTCATCCTCTTTCTCTTTTTTCTTCCTTGAATGTTGTCTATATATTTTCCATACATAGTTGCTTGGTTTTCTACTTATATGTGAATGTATGGTAGGAATGAAAGTGTGGTTTGGGGACTCTTTATTTTCATATTAATTTTGAGGTTGGGACTTATCCAACCCGGGATAAACCCTCACGAAAATGTACATGTTAATATGCATTTGCATGTCATTTCGTGCTAATTTTATTCTTAATTATCTCATTAGAAACCCTAACGAGTGTCTCATTATGTTGCTTGTTTTCTTCCATACCCAACGGTGGAAGAAATATATCCCTTACAATGAACTAAATAATAACATTCTATGTTTATTTTCCAAAACATTTTCAAAAGGAACCTTCTAACATGGCCTTACGGATTTAGCTTAGACTCTTACATGAGTCCAAGCTCCCCTCCGGCCCACATTAAACTTGAAGTTGATAATTTTAAGTTGTTCCTTGATTTTTAATATTGTGAATGTATGGATGTATACACATGTTATATATATCTATGCCAACATGATGACCCCTCATCTTTCTTTCTCTATGCTTTCGCTTTCCATTTTATAAATTTTCATATGTGCATGAATACGTATGTACATGTGCTCCATTTTCTCTTTTTCAAATATTTATTCTCTTTTCAAGACAAATATCTTCTCTTATAAAATTTCTCATACCCATATATATGTATGATATTTTTCTTTTCCTCTAAAATCTCTCTTTCTCTTCAAATCAATGCATCTTTTTCTCTTAAGCTTTCATATATGTGTATATGTGATGGTATGTATACATGTATGCATGTCTTTCTCTATCTCTTTCTCTTTCTTTTCATAAGAGTGTTTTATCTCTTGTATTCTTTTTAACATTCTCCTCTCACGAACTTTCTATTTACCAACTTCATTAAGACCACAAACCAAGTAATGACCCAATATTGGAATCATGCTTGATGGTCTACAATTCTTATCCCTTTTCAAAAACTTTTTCTTATTATATACAATAATTATAACAACGAAATCTTAGATGTATGTTATGGTAAGAATGACTTTAGATGAATGTTGTGGTATGAATGTTTTACATTCTTTCAATCATATAGGATAAATGCATCCATGCATTCTCACCCACTTTATTTCACTTATGATCACAAGCACCTCTCCAAAAGAACTTAAGCAAGATGGGATGAAGCTTTAGTTAGGTGGTAACCGAATTAGAGCAAAATCTCAAACCTACTTAAAGTCTTAAGAGAACACTAAAGTGATTTCAAAATGATTTCACAAGCTTTTCAAATGATATTTACTAGTTCCACTTTTTCCTCAAAACATTTCACATTTTCAAGCAACTCTTCAAGAATCTTTTCAAAAGTTTAAAACATCAAATTTTTAATATTTTCTACACCGCATATAGAATCAAAAAGATGTTTAAGTTAAAATAAAATGCATCAATGACAAACATAGTCATTGGGTTGATTACCCCCGGTAAAGGCGCCGGAACGGTCGATCCTCATACTGACGGGCGAGTCCCTTTTCTTTCTTATTTCAAAACAAAACTCAATTTTTTTGAAGCACTCCAAAACCAATAAAATTTTGGGATGCAAACACCGTCAGAGATCTCCCTTTCGTACTGAGAATAATCTCTAGGGACATAAAATTGGTGGTCACAGAAAAGTAGGACGATCGAAGGATATCCTCTATACAATGAAACCTTAGAAGGTTTTGCATCATCAACGGGACTGACTCCGAATGTTGTTGATGATGGTTTTGGGGGTGTGCTATGGTGATAATGAGGCTTTATGAGATTTATGAAAAGATGGAGAATGGAAAGCATAAGAAAATGGTGAATTTGCAGCAGCAAAAGATGGAGTTCATGAGAAATGAAGAAGGCAAAGCGTGCAAACACAGGTGGAAGCATCTCCCTTATGCTCTTTCCTTTAATTTCTTAGTTCAGACCTTCAAAGTCCCCTTGATGATGACAATCAATATTATAATCATGATTTTCTTCATCATCAACATCGTAGTAATTAAATAATCTCATTATGTTTGAGAAATAGTTTTGTTATAGTGCTTTTATGATGGTTGATGTGTCTTTATGATGGTTCACGATTTTTATTTGGAGTGTCAGCATAATAAAAGGGATTTATTTTATGATTCTTTATCCTCCCTAGTCATTAATTTGTGCATGCTTTCTGTTACTCTTTTTTCTTTATGCTTGCCTTTTTTATTGGTACATTTATTTTTTTAAGTAGATAGTGGGTGTCATCATCGAGCATTTCTCCAACAACTCTGCATTTAGGAGATGTTGACATGAATCCAAATAGATTTGAGCCTGACATCCAACCTCCATGCACCAAACCATCTTGTGCTCCATGTAAATGTTGTAGAAGAAGAATTGTGAGATCTCCCCTGAATTTGTCACATCTTTTGTTTGGCTCGCTGTAGTCTATTAGCAAAGTACCCTTAACTAGAAAAAAAAAGGTATAACATTCACGACAACATTTTCAAACATGCCTACACCAAAACAAATTTTTTGATAGCAAATTAGTGGGCAATTAAGCAATTCAAGATTACACGAGTACAACCTTTTCATAGTAGGACTGCCACTCTAGGGTTGTTATGCGAAGAAATAGACATACACATTGCTTGATGGTAGATACATAGCAGTAGTTCATGAGGTTGGAAATTCTTTCGTGGATGCTATTCAAACATATAAATAATTACAGTTGGATAGACAACTTCAAATAGGATAAATCATCATTTCTGTAGTTATGCAGACAACTTACTCTTGGGATTTGGTTACAATAGTTGTACAGCGAACTTCCTTTAGAGAAATGAGGAAAGATAATAGTAGTTGAACGATTGGCTGGTAAAGCTTAATATTTATGAGTTCAAAAAACTTAAACTAGAATACATGACACTATTGCTATCAACATCAATTTAATATCATCCATCAAAATTGTGCAGGCTTCTTGGTGTCTAGACTTGTCTTTACTAAAGTAATTAAGAATCACATTTGTCAAGAACTTGAAGAAATTCAGACAAATGAATATTCGACACAAAGATTCGCAACACACACGCACACAAAATTCAGCTAATCATGGATGAACGTCTGAACGTAAATTATTAAGAAACATCAAATTCTTATTTTTTTCCTTCAAGATACTGTGTTTGGGGGAAGCCCACCCTTCATGCATTGCCAAACAAATATTATGTTTAAGAATGAAAATGGATAAGTGACAGATGAAAAACAGAAAAACAGAGAAACAAAACAGAAAAATGAATGTGTGGCATCATTGTTTGCAAAAAACAAGAAGCACACAACGTTGGTTCCTCACCCACTGTCACCATTCCTTCACAAAAATGTGGCTTCTTTGCTGCCGCTGATAACCTGAAAATAACACCCTATCCGTGGTCTTATTTGTGAGAATATCCATTATTTCTTGCTAGAGACTAGAACGGAGGAGGAGAAGTGGAGGATTGTATGGAAGCATCCATTTTAGCAACGAGGAAATTATCATTATTGGGATTTTCGGCATTTGTTCATCAAAGTTCAGGTGGAGGTTGATGGCACATGTAATGCATTGGGCATTTGTGGTGCCCTTATCTCTAATGAATCGAGTCTACAAAATCAGTGTTCTATTCTTAGCAAGAAAAGTAATGTAGATCTAAAAAAAAATTGCAATAGGGAAGAACAACATAAGTCAAATAAAGAGATAAGTGGGGAGGGGTGGAGGAGTAACAATATTATATATATATATATATATATATATATATATATATATTGTTATTCCTCCACCCCTCCCCACTTATCTCTTAATTTGACTTATTACAGGATGTTAATAGGATCAGGCAGCTCATAATAGAGGAGTTGCTGTTTGACCATTTACTACAGCCATCATCAGGGATTATTGGATTGTGCAGTGACGGTACTGTTGAAGAATATTATGCCTATAATCTGAATATACATGAGGTTTATATAATTTATGTATACTACTACATAAACTTATTTGTTTTTTAATTTCAATTGCTGGCTTCAATACATGATCAAGGCAAGGATATGGAACAAGTATTTATAGTCGTGAAGGACTACATTGTTGACAAACTACAAAAATTCAAACTGAAGGGACCAAGTATTCTTGGTAGAGGTAATTTTCCTTTTTGTCTTCCTTTTTTAGCCTCAAATTTCACTTGTAAATATGTCATTCTACAAATTTATGGCTCTATTTCTCTATCTTTTAGCTTCCTCATACCCTCACATCCATTCTCACATCACTTCTACAGCTATCTCAGGCTACTGTGATTTATTCAATGTTTTAATTAATTTTTTTGTAGGCTGAAGCTGTTTTTCAGCACAAGATTTTTTAGAGTAGCATCCTTCTATGCCAAGATGAGATGAGAAGGCATGGGTATACCAAGTTAAATTGGTAAATGAACACAAGAACATATAGCTTCCTATCTCATATGTTTTCTTGTAGATACCTTTTTTAGGGTGGTGAGACAAATTATTGTAGATAATTTTGCATGATATGGAGATACTCAATTGAATCCAATTCATCATGTTAAATCCATTAAAAAAAACATGTATTGAACAATCCTAATCAAACTGGTGAATGTCCAATCCAGTTGAAGTTAAGTTGCCAATTCAATTAACTAATGCATACCTTTTTTCAGACTTGATATTGATCAATTCTTATTTTTCAATTAACTGCACCATACCAGTCATAAAGTAATGTTAGAAAAGGTTTTGATCTTTCATGATTCTTCTTATTCATTTATATGTTGTTAGCATTAAAAAGTTCTCTGGCTTGATCGAAGCCTAGGGTCCAATTCCTTTTAGCTGAAAACGATCAGATACAAACATCTTTTGGTTGTTGTTTAACTACATAGTTGATGGGTTTGGATGTCTTCATCCTAATTGTTTGATGGATACCCAAGTCTTGATTTTATCATCAGAGTCCAAACCTTATCATTGACTCAGTTTTTGTTCCAAGATTTAGCTTTTTATGTTCTTACTTACCCTATTTGTGTTCCATACATTTTTTCTCTTTCTATGTTGAAGAAGATTCTATATAAGGGCAGACAGAATAATTAGTTATATTTTTTCCTCATTTTTTATTGCTTAAACATATGCTTGTTGGGATTCTTGTTCTTGACTTGTGTGGAATGATATTTTTACTATACATCTCTGCTGGTAATTTAAACCGCTCTCCATTAGACTATTTCCCCTAACTATTCACTCAATGATATGGCAAGCTGATCTAAGCCCAGCTTTTTGTGGCTTTCTTTTTTGTTCTTGAATTTGCAGTTTTCTTATTTAGTACAAAATGAAAAGAACACAAATTTCAGAAGACTTGTATAGACTGGTTCTCTACATCCTTTTCTCAAAAATTTGTGCCTTTGATACAGGTATGTGCTTCTAGTTGACTATATGTGGTTAAAAACATTGAATTTAAAAAAATATATATCATGGAAGTTGTGCATGTAATATAAGGTTTTAGCACTTATACTCTACTGAGACTGTTCTCCCTTCAATAGAGTGGCAGCTTGTCGATAATACCATGAATATATTTTGTAGGTAACTTGTTCCTCCAAAACCCTATTTGGTCTAATTTAGTTCTTTCAAAAGTGTGGCAGATGATGGTGCAAAATAGATATAAATTTCAGAATAACAGTGAGGTAGTTGTATTTTTTTTTCCTAGTTTTGCAAAACACACTTCCCACAATGACTTGCTTGAGGTTCTCAAATTTCTACTTATGCTCAACTTGACTAACATCTTCTCAAGGTTGGTTCTTTAGGTAAACGGAACAAGCTTCAGCACTTGGGTAAGCTTCAACACTGACAAGCCTAGGATTTGGCATTTTCTCAATGACATGTTTTTCCATCTCAAATTTGGTTAGAAACCTATTTTCTACACCATTTTTCCGTATACCTGCCTCTTGTTTGTAGGTACTTGGATCAGTTATGAGTTTAGTCTTGGACAGAGACATTTAAGAGGCCACCTGCTACTTAAGTTGGTCTGAATGATTGCGTAAAGGATGTTGGTCTCGTCATCATGGTTGATGATCGACTTCTCCTCACCAAAGGTGGACATGTATGCATGTTGAGATAAGGCATTCTTCAGCATGAACTATTAATGGAGTGCCATAACACGGTGTGGATAGGCCATCCTGGCCAAGAGCAGACCCTAGCACTTCTTGAACATGGCTATTATTGGCCATAGATGTAGGATGATGTGGAAACCTATGTGAAGATATGTCTCATTTACCAGCAAGACAAATGGATGAATCAGAAGACTGCCGGCCTCTTGGAACCTCTTCCTATTTCGAAACATTCATATGGGCTTTTTTGTGGATTTCATTATCAGCCTCCCAAAAGTGGATAGTTTCATTTCTACCTTTGTGGTTTTGGATCAATTTTTTAGATATGTCACCTTCATTCCAACCTCAAAAGAGTGTCCTGCAGAAAAGACGGCAAAGATGTTCATAGAGAACATAGTGAAGTATTGGGGTGTGCCAAAAAATATTGCAAGTGATTGTGCGCCTGCTTGGCAGGCAAGTTCTGACGTGAAAATGTTTTAATTTCTAGACAAAGACTTGATGTTTTCAACAAGCTTTCATCTAAACATATGGTCAGACAGAGCATATCAATGTTCTATTAAAACAATACTTACGGCACTTTGTTAGCATCAACCAGAAAAATTGAGTGAAATTATTAGATGTAGCTTAATGTTGCTACAGCTTGCGGTAGAGTGAGTCGGGACCCAGTCTATTTGAAATAGTCATTTGGCAACAACTGCTAATACCACATACTATTGTCGCCCAAGAGAAGGGAATGCCAACCTTTGCCCAGCAGTTTGTTAGAGACTGACAGGAGCAAATAGAGTTAGCTAAAGCATTCTTGCACAAAGCCTTCAAGAAGATGAAGAAGTGGGCCGACAAGAAGTGATGACCTACAAAGTTTAGAATTGAAGACCAGGTCCTTGTGAAGTTGTACCCAAGCCACACAAGAATCTTTTGTGGGCGACATTTGCCTTATACAAAAGTATAAAGGACCATTCACGATAATCTAGAGGATCGAAAACCTGGCATATAAGATAGATATGCCGCTAAACTTTAGAGCACATTCAGTGTTTCATATCTGTAACCTTAAGCCATATTATTTCGATGGTGAAGACCCAGAGAGGAGCAAATCATTTAGCACAAATAGAGCTAATTCTTTAGCATAAAATCAACTATCTTGGAGAGCTAAAGAAGTACTTAGTGAAGTGGGTAGGTGAGGAGTAGCCAACGGGGGAGTATGCCTTCCAGATGAAGCAGCGACACCCGGAGGAAGTTTCGGCCTACCATGCAGTAGTTAGTGCCAAGAACAACACATGATTTGAAGGAGGGAGCTCATTCCCCTGTGTCTAGGTCTGTTTTGTCTTATTTCATTTTTGTTTATAATGTCTTTCATTTTATGCCTTTATTTACTTGTAATGGAGCACCTCCCACCAGCCCTAGTGCATGTTAGGGATTCTATGTTTTGAGTGGTCGACATTTGAATCATATCTATAAGATTTCGTTCATCCTATGTAATAAAAGTTGAGATTTCTTCCAAAATATCTTTGCTTGCATTTCTCTTGTGATGAATGCAATCTATGTTCATTACAAGTTCCTTACTCTATTTCCTTGCATTTGATTTTTCACATGCACTCATTGGTTTTAAGTTATCTGTGCACTCTTTTGCCACTAAGGCTTACAATGGATAGCGACTATCATGCCGCATGGCTCAAAGAAAGTAAGCCGTCACAGTTATTATATTAAACATATTATTTCACTATTGTGTGAAACTTCTTTAAGAATAACATGTTACTAAGATCTTGTTGGCATATGTGGAGATTCCAAGGTTGTTATTGTATTATCTCATAATGATTGACCATCCCAAGCAATGTTGTAAAAGGCAATAAGGGAAGGGGAGCGTTGAGCCTCTCATGAAGCCAGACATGGTGAGACATTAATTAAAGTGTAAGCTTCACGGACAAATTTGTGAATTATAAAGCATTTATAAAAATAACAACAAAAATGAAAAAAAAAATGACTACAATACTAAGCATATCAATAAAGAAAAATACACAACATATGCAAACCGCAATAATTTGAAAATCCAAACAAATACATTATCATAACATACATAGTACAAAGAGTGCTTGCATGATTGACACATGGCATGACCTGTCCTAAATTGTTAAATGTTATATAACTATCATTTAAAGACAAATAACCAAAACTAGAAAAACCAAGGTTTAGACGATAATATCAACTAAGAGAACAAGTAAATAACAAGTGTTGGTGAACAATAATATAAGCATATTGAAATATGTATATGTACAAACACTACAAAAAGTAAATAATTTGTGCAATTATCAAGTGATATTTAACAAAGTTCAAATGACTTTTGTAGGCAATTGGTCAATTGTGTCTTCATCATTGTCATCTTTTTTAATTTAAACCGTCCATATATTAAATATGTTCATCTTCCTCTTCAATTGCTTCATCATCAAAACTATCATGCTTTTGTTTTACCTTCATATAAAACAATAAAACATAACAAAATATAACTGTTAGTAAAGAAAAAAAACAATGTGCTTATCTTTATTTCAAAAATTACAGACATATGGCTTCACCTTTTCCAACACTTTTCTTTTGAAAAGATGATGCACTTTTACGTTTTTTCATAGACCATGATATATCTTTGAAAGGAAAGATATTAATGTCTTTGATCTCAAATGATGAGGGCGACCAAGAATCATCATATGAAAGTGGTAAAACAGAATTTTCTTCTTCAACAACCCATTCATCATCTGAATCAATAGCATCAACACATAATGGATCATTAGTACTTTTCTTTCTCATTTCTCTTTCATTCAACTTCATCTTATACATGACGAAAACTAAAGAATTAAGTTTTTCTTGCTCAAGGTGATTTCTTCTTTTTGTATGTACCTATCATGTAATTGCATAAGTTAATCATTTTGACAACTATAAAAAAAATTTGAATGATAGCACAATAAATGGTTTGAAAGTTTCATTTATTTACCAAATAGAATGAGCTCCAGTTCCGCTCCAAGCCTGATGCATTGCATGTAAGATTGAGAATTCTCATAGCAAAATTATTCAATTCTTTTGTATCATTGCCAAATGTATTCCACCAATCAGTTAGCAAAAATAAACAAGAAGAGTAGTTTAGATAACTTCATTTGATCCACTTATAAGTTCATAATATAAATCAAAACAATAACAAAAATGTATTAGGATGTTTTTTCATTCTTGTTCCAATTGCTAATGATATGCCGAACTCACCAACTTTATTCTCATATGAATCAAGTTGAATTAAATATCAAATCTTTTTTCTACGGTAGCCATCAAAATTTCTAAGCATTCTATTAGCTTAGCCTTTATTCTTCTATCTTTGAGGACATCATCGTCATAACAAAAGTGTGGGTTCAGCTAATACCCTGCATCATGTAAATGATAATGCATTTGATTATCCCACTATTATCAATTTTTTGCCAAATTTTTATATACATTTTCTAATAATTATCTACATTGTATGCTATTTCTTCTTTTGCCTTTCTCATATGATTATGCAAAAATCTCATAATTGGCTTTTTCATCTAAATCAACAACTCTCAATACATTTCCTAAATGTAATGTAACTTTAATAATATATGACATTGTCTTCCAAAATCTTTCATCTTGAATAACAATTCACATTACCTCTTTACCTTTGGGATTTTTAGTATAACAATCAGTGACTTGAAATTTTAGAGATAGAAACATGTTTTTCAATGTTATTTTGCTTGTACAAAAAATTTACAAAGATACAAAGTTGCAAAATGTGTAATAGCAGGTCGTAGAAGTTCTTTACAATTTGTACATTTTCTCATCAAACTTAACACCCAAGTATGTCTATATATAAATGTACTTATAACTTTTGCTTTTTCAATCAATTCCATATACAAACATATCTTAGCAATGTCTTCAAGAATTAAATCTAGGCAATGAGCAGCACAATGTGTCCAAATAATATGATGAAATCCATCAATTTCTTTTCACTTCATATCTGCAGCTTTGTAGTTAGCGGCATTATCAGTAACTAACAATAGTACATTTTTCTCTCCAACTTTTTTAATTATCTCTATAAATAATTTTACCAAATTATCAGCTATCTTTCTTACACCATTAATATTATAAGACTTTAGTAAAACTGTACCTAAAGTATCATTTACAAGAAAGTTAATTAAATTTCTACTTTTACCCTCAGTCCAGCCATCTGCCATTATGACACAACTAGTCTTCAACCATGTCTTCTTGTAGTCCTCTAATTTTATTTGTACTTTATCAACTTCTTCTGTTAGGATCGAAGTTTGCGTATCATTGTAGGTTGGTGGTTTCAATCCTTACTATAATTTCCCAGAACTTTAATCATTCTCTCAAAATGTAGACTATTATAAAAGTTAAATGATAAAGCATTCGCAAAAAATAACGGACCTATGGTAGAACATACTTGTTTTCTTTCCTCTTTTTTCAAGGCATTGTTGATTGTTGGTTGTCGCATATCTAAGTTATAAATTGATCCATTGGACCTCGTGAAATTCTAAATTTAAGAACATTAGGAGATATAAGGCCACCACTGATTATTCCTTCATCCAAACATTTATTTCTGTGCAATTCAAAATTGTCTTTTTTTCTTCGTATTTCACTTTTTTGTACTTGTAAATAATTACTAAAAAATTGGTCGACACTTTGTAGTGGTTTGTCACATGTTTTAGCATCTTTTTTAGTTTCAGCCAAGTGTTGTTTAATTCTGCAAACACCACCTCTATAAGTTTCCTTACAATAATTGCATATCAAGTTTCCCATTTTTTTCTTTACCATGAGGATCTTCTTCAACACAATATTCCCATGTTGGATCCGTCGTGGCATTTTTTCTCAAACCTATACAATGTACTACAAATACAATTCAATAAGCATCCAATGAGTTCAATTATATTGTATGTAAAAGCTAAAATTACTAAGCATACCCAAATATTAGCGACACATAATGTAACGAATATAGACACCATACGACAAATTTGAATTATTAACAAGTAACAACATATTACTAACTTAATGCAAAACAACTACTGAAAAAACACATAAAAATATAAAATGATTGTCTGCCACAATGCATCAATTACCATTGCCATGTTTTTTTAACATGATAACCATACTAAACAGAAAAGAAGAAGACAAGCAGCTCTTCCAAAAGGAGAACATGTTTAATCTAGAAATAAATTAAAAAAACAAAAAAATAGTCTACAAAAAAATATATAATAAAAAAGGTAATTGTAGTAATGTGAATTTTTCATGCACAAAATAAACAGCATGAACTAAGGCACGTGAAAAATTTGAAAGAAAATATAATAAGTTAAAGATGCATTAAATGCTAAGTCATAAAAAAACAAATACAAATCCCAAAACATATAATAAACTAAGACACCACTTGCAACACTTGGCAACAATGGGAGGAGGACTACCATCCAAGGAGTACACGTCCAACTCCAAATGATAATAATAGTAAAACAAAGATGAACAAGTAATATGAGTACAAGGATGGCACTCATGAAAAAAATAAGTTCAAGGTCTTGACTTTCTAAGCCACATTGTTGCAACAATTTAAGCACAACACTGGCCATTAGGGGTGAACGACGAGCTCGACTCGTTAAAGCTCCGCTAGTGAATGAGTTCAAGCCAATTTATTTGCTTAACGAGTCGAGCTCGAGTTCATGAGTCGACTCGTTCAAATAATAGAGTTAAGTTCAAGCTCAATACGTAACTGCCGAGTTGAGCTCGAGCTTTAATCGAGTTTGTCGAGACTTAATCAAGTCAATATAATCAAACAAGTTTACAAATTTGTTGAGCCTTAATCTAATCGAGCTCGAGCACAACACGTAACGATGAATATCAATTATATTCAAACAAGTTGGTCGAGTCTTAATCGAGTTGAGCTCGAGCTCAACATGTAATGATGAATATCAATTCTATTCAAATGAGTTTGTCGAGCCTTAATCGAGTCAATCTCAAGCTCAAGCTCAACATATAACTGCCGAGTCGAACTCGAGCTACTTTTGTCGATCTATTCTCGAGCTCGAAGTTTCATTAGTCGAGCCAAGTTTGAATTGACTGAACTTGGGCTCAACCCGGCTCATGTCCACCCCTACTGGCCATGGTGATACATGCAAAGCAACAAAAGCGCCATGGCGACACAGTGTATACCATCACATCAACACACCCAGAGGGCGGCCAGTCATGGCCAAAGAGTTAAGGGAGCGAGAGGGTAGCCATGGCCAGCGCCACCCATGGACAGAGAGACTGAGACAAAGACAAAAAGGTGGCCACCTATGTTCTCTAGCAATTTCTCAGGCATGCAGCGATGGTTGAAATCTTCAATTTCACATGTGATTTAGGATTGAGAAAAGGGGATTTAGGATACAAACGCGGGTCAGTTAGGGCTAGGTGTGAAGCCCGCTTTCCAGTTTTATTTAATTTTAAATTTTTAGTTAACAAAACTAAAAAAACTCCATCCCTAAGGCATATGCCTCAAGCACAGAGCATGCCACAGATGGAATGCCACAGATGGAGGCGCACACCTCTACCAAATGATGCACACGCTTCAGGGATATATGTACTCCTCACAGCCCTTCCTCAATGCATTTTTTCTAAAAAAAACGCTTTGAGTGATTTTTGTGTGTGTGTGTGTGTGTTATTTTTTTATGAGGAGGATGTTTTTGCATTTATATATTTCGCACATTTGTTGTTTCTGATCACACGCATTATCTTAATATAACAAGGATCTGTTTGTATATGTAAGATGACGTTAAATATGTTTTTTATACTGTTCTCTGCTTGCATATTTATTATTTTAATTGATTTGAAAAAATTTCAATTGCTTGTAGAGATATTATATATTTCACAATCTTACTGTTCAGATTTACGCTTCAAGAC
Organism: Nymphaea colorata; assembly: GCF_008831285.2. Classification (NCBI taxonomy): domain Eukaryota; kingdom Viridiplantae; phylum Streptophyta; class Magnoliopsida; order Nymphaeales; family Nymphaeaceae; genus Nymphaea; species Nymphaea colorata. Next base: position 9,514,764 of record NC_045142.1, on the reverse strand, counting down.
CTCCGAACTTACGCTGCCCCTCATAATAGGCTCAACAAATACATGCCACCATTTCAAATTGTCCATATATATTTTTTTAAGAATAAAGATGTGCGTGGCCGATGAATAAACCACATAAATTAATACGCATCACACCACAGCAAGATCTCGTGAACAAAGTTAATGTAAAGAAAGTGGGAAGACATATGGAAAAATTCGACAGAACATCCAAAAGTTGGATGTAATTTTCGACAAATGAAGAAAAAAAACCTTTCCAACGCCTTCCATCTAAATATCTAATGAGAAATATCTTGCAGATATTTCCTGTCATCATTCACACCTGTGCCTGATTTGTTCTGCCTTCGCTTTTCCTTGTTGACGTCAACAGAACTTTTCGTTAATTTCACCATGATGGATTAGTCAGCCAAACATAGATTTATACAACTCCATCAATATTTGGATTAAAAGCTTCTAGTCAAATTTTTCATGAGACAGATTGAATTAAAATTTTTAAATCTTGACTAAGCCGAAATATTATTTTTCACATGTGAATTAAAAAAAAAAAAAAAAAGATAAGGCTAAGGCCCATGCGAACCCTACGTTGGCTCCCACCCCTACTCTGCACATTGTTTTACCATTCTATTGGCTTTTTTCCCCTTTCAAACGTAGTTATGTAACATTTAGTAAAAAGAAAGCTGCATTTGTTAACAAAATTCGCCAGCCATATCCAGACGTGTCAAAACTGTCAAAGCGGAGACGAGGACGGAATGGTTGAGGCTATAGAAAAAGAGAAGAATTCACTCTAAAAAGGAGAAAAAAAAATCTTCTCGCCGTTGAGAGGAAAAAGGATGGAAGAATTCCTCTAATCGTTAGAATCGAAACCAAGTGCGAGAAAGAAGAAGGATCCGATCACCCATTTTCTCATCCCAAGTGGCAAGCCATTTGAGAGTTTGCCCCTTCAGAACCCGATTCAATGCTGCTGCTCATTTCGAATTCCCTTTTCCTTCTCCGATCAGCGGCTACGTCAAGGAATTTCGCTTTGATTTATGATGGGGTCTAAACCGATTTGAGACGCTACGCCTTTTATTTTCCATGAAGCTCTGTTAGTGCATTCCTCTGCCATTTCAGATTTTTGATTCCTTGAAAAGCTTTCCCTTCCTCAAAGAAAAGAAAAAAAAAAGGGAAACCATCACCAAACTCCCTTTTTACGTATTATTTCTTTTCAATGTACAAAACCATGTTGTTGAATTCTACATTGAAAAGAAAGCAAGCTAAAACAGAGAGAGAGAGAGAAGGGGAGTGTTATGATGCAGAAGCCGCCATCAGACTGCCTTGCAGAACCGTCAGCCTTCTTCTTGATCTGAGCCGAGGATTCTGGGCAACTGAAAAAACAAGAAAGCAAGCCATGAAACCTGATAAACAAACAGAGAAAAAGAAAACGACGGTTATGATGAGCTATTTCTTTCAAATCTACAGGACGATGAGGGGGTAAAAAAAGGATGCAGAAGAAGAGACCTTCTCAGTCCTCACGGTGGCCGTTATACAAAAGAGACAAGCGCATACCTGAAGAAGAAGGAGGAGAAGGGATGAGGTGATGGTGGAAGAGGACAGACACGAGGATGACAAGGCCAACCAGGCAGAGCATGACCATGTAGAGCTGCTGCCTACTCATGATCCTTTTTTTTTTTTCTTTCCTGTGGCACACACAAAATTAGGGAAACAAAAAAGGGACTAAAGAACTTGGGAAGATGGGAGCAAACCGCCCTTTCTGCCGCTCTGTTCTGCGACTCAGTTTCTCCTTGACCTTCTGATATACATATCAACGGAAGGGGGAAGTGGGGAACATGACGGTGGACGGTTTTGGAATGGGTGGTTTGAAAGAATCAGAGGGCCGTGAAGGAGCAGCAAAAAGAGAAAGAAAGGAGGCAGCCGTTGTTTGGCTCCCCTGTGGTGCTTATCGCTAAGGCCGTATTGGGCCGAGTTTCAACCAGCAAACGACGCGCCGCACCTCGGTTTTACCTCGCTAGCTGCGTCAATGCGTCCTCGTCAAAAAATATCTTCAATCCGAGTGGACGATTTACGCAGGGGAGGATGTAAGGCAGTCATCAGAGTCGTTCTTTTTAAGTATGGGCGTCGGGCCCGTTCGGTTTCGCCTTGCGTCAACTCCCCCACTAGGGACGGCTCGGTTTTTACAAGTTGGGTTCAGGCTTGGGTTTGATAGCCGAAACTCGAACTCCGCTCAACTCGACCCGATTATAATAATAAACTATTTTTTAAAATATAAAACATGTTGTTTAATATAAAATATATTTTTAATAATTATTATTATTATTATTATTATTAATTTAATTTTAAAAATTAATTGTTTCGGATCGGGCCTGGGTCAGGCCGATTGGAGCCAGCCCATCGAGCCCGGACCGGGTACCAAACCCCCGCCAGCGGCCCGGCATCCACCCTTACTCACAATTGGAAACTAGAGTTTGGGTTTGGCTGAACAGCCTGAAGCTCGAGCATAGGTCAAGTTTAGCTCGGTTTGTTAAAATAAAAAATATATATACTTTTTTTAATATAAATAAAAAATGTATTATAAAATATATTTTTATAATAAAAAAAGATATTATTATTAAATAAAAATAATATGGAAAAGATATCAAGTTGAATCGGGCCCTGTCTGGCCAACCCGAGCAAGCCTGGTAGGTTATCGGATCGACTGGAACTAGTGTTTGAAGCTGGAACCCAAGCTCGATCGAACCAAATACCAGGTACCCGTCAGACATCCGATCCGATGCTAACCTTGAATTGAGGATAACAAGAAGAACATGGTAAACAGTAACGTTAATGATAAATTTAAATTTATCAACAAATGTTATTTTATTTTATTTCATTTAGATTGAAAGATGATTAGTCACAACTACCATTAGGGGGCATTTGAATTTTGATGAATCAAAATTTCATCTCAAAATGAAATTAGCATGAAAATTTAATTATATTCAATTCCAGTTTTTTCTAATATTTGATAATATAAGTTTTTGATTACAAAGTTGAAAACCAATGGTTTCCTTTAAAGGAATTAAACCATTGAAATTGAAAGATATGACGGTTGGAATCACTTGAACACTTCTACCTTCAACTCACTACTCCACTCAACAACTACAAATCCAATAAAAAAAACAGCTATGATAGAAATAATTAATTGATTGAAACGCCGCTGCAGTTTTGCAAGTCACAGCCTAAAAAAAAATTTAAAAAATGTAAGAATGACACAATTGGAAAAAACGACAAGATGCCATTTTAGTCTTATTCCTGACACAAAAAGTATAATCATAGAACTCTGATCCATCGGCTTATTCAAGAATCATAGAATTTACATCTTGCATAAACACAACAAGGCTCACAATTCCAAAATCTTCCTGTCGCCATCCCTACCAGTTCACGTTGCTGCATGGTTCATGCAGATCCAACTTCCTTCTCTTGAACGAAGCCAACTTACCAGCAGAGGTTGGGGATCCACGTTCTCAAGCACAGCTTCCAGGTCTTTGATCATGCTCCTTTGTGCCAAAAAACTGAAACTCATTTCACTACAAGGTAGATGATCCAATCAACTTAACCGTCAAAGAAACCACAACTACGAAAAATTAGAAAACCAAGCAACATACATTATGCTACTTTACCTTCTGCAGCATTTTCTTGTGCAAGTTCACTCGTTACAGTTTAACTCCAACAATGTCATTCACTATTTCATAACACTACAATTCAAGCAATGAAAATGAATGCATGTATAAAGGTCTTCAAAGACAGTCGAGATATTCAACAAATCCAAATAGTTTTATTAAGCCTACTAAACTTCTGCGATTGACTACCTTTGAGTAAAGAAGCTCATAAAGCTTTTGGTATTCAGCTATAAGCGCTTGCTTCCAACTCATCATTTTGGGCCTGTAGATTATCAGGACAAATATTAGTGTACAAATGCCTAAAAGTGCTGTATAGATCAGTTTAGTAATTCATAGAGTTTCTAACATTGGCTTCAAGTGCTGCCTTATCTTCAAGAGTTATTGTTGTAGCTCATCAGGTTAGGACTATAAATCATCAGCACAAGTATTCGCAAGAAAATGTATAGAATACTACAAACATAGAATACCGATGTTAAAAGAGTCTGAGCAGTCCCTTACCAGAGAACCGATGTTGATGTTAAAAGGAATTGTATCATCTTTGAGCCTACATTGGCAGCTGTGGCCAGCTAAAAAACTTCATTCCTCAGGCCAGTTTCTTCTACCTTCAATAATGGACTTGAGGCGTTTCATACATCCTTTGTTGTTGGAATGGATGGCAAAGGGGATCGGGCTGGTGGAATGCATTATTTCCCCCCACTTGAGAATGTTAAATTCTACATCATCTACACCATAGCATGCTTTCAGGGGCAGCCTCCTTTAGTACTAGCATCGGAGTCCAGCCTACCACTATTCTTTTGCATTTGATGATCAGGGTGATGACATGCAACTTATCTGAGATGTCAACATCTTCCATTACATTTGAACAATAAGACCATGGCACCCCCAAAGGTTAACCAGATTTTTGTCCATGTCATTCCATTGAAAGGCTTTGTAGGCCTCTTTGCATTTGTGCCAAATGATGTGAATGAGGGACTTAGTCCTATTCATGTCCCAACCTTCATGGTAGGCCTTGTTCTTGGCCCAGCAAAGCTACCAGCAAACTATATGAAACGTGACCGACCAATTGGTCATCCAATGGTGCTTGAAGCGATTATTCATCCAGATTTAGAGCTCTTGCTTGTTGTCCTGCCAGGTTGCTCTGGACTTCCCAAACTTTTTGACTATCCACTGCCAAGTTTTAGGACATTAAATGAGGAGGTGACGATTAGATTCTTTGGCTTTGCGGCATAAGGTGCATCTATTTGCTAAGATTATCCCTCTTCTCTAAAGACAGTCCAAAGTAGGTAGCCTTTGTGCCTGAGCGCCTCATAAAACAAAACAAGGCTGGTGACAACTTCCTATTGGGTTTAGATATCTACCCAAACCAGTCCCAATTGTCTTTCAAGGTGACCTCACAAACCTTTGTCATGGCAAGTTGAATGTTGATTGGGTGTTGTAGATATTTATTTATAGCCTTAGCAACATTCATCAGCTTGGTTAGGCATGCTAGGAACGAGAGTGCAATTCCAGCACCCAGACCACAGATTGTCTGTTGGCCGATTGTCAATAGGTGTCGGGCTCAGACCTGAGAATGGACTATACCTCTCTGAGTCGGCCATTGCCTACTGGATCAATGGCCGATGCAGCACCTAACACTAATTGGTGGGGGGTGGAGGTCGTCGGGACTGGGGGTGAGCGAGAGAGAGAGGAGAAAGGTGGGACAAGGGAGAAGGAGGCAGCTCGAGCAAAACAAACGTAAAGTGAATTGGAATGCTTGAACCAAAATTTCACACTCCAACCGACACAACCCGAGCTGGAATTTTTTATTTTAGAATTTTCCGTAATTAACTTTAATTTTGATTCAAAACAAAAATCCTACTCTTCATAAACAGGCATTTTGATTCCAAAATTCCACTTATTTCAAACGACTTTCTAGTGTTTTCTCTAGAGATGTCAACGAATAGGATTATACCTTTTACTATATCTGATTTTTCAGGTATTTATATATTCAAATTTGGACTCGGATTCGAATGCAGATGAAAAAAAATATTATACCATATCTAAATCCGACTTTTAAATCTGCATTTGAATCCTATCTGAATCCGACTTTTAAGCTATGTTCGATCCAAATCTAACTTTTAAGTTATATTTGAATCCAATCTAAATCCAGTTTTTAAGTTATATCTGAATCTGATCTGAATTCAACTTTTAAATCATATCTGATCTGAATCTGATTGTTAAGTCATATTCCGAATCCGCTTGGAATGTGACTTTTAGGTCATATGCAAGTCTGATCCAAATCCGACTTTTAAATTATGTTTGAATTTGGTATGAAAATCTAATCTTATTAATTAGCTAATTTTGAAATATATTATCCACATTTAGAATTTAAATCTTAGTCAAACTTAGTAAAGTAAGCCAAGACCATATTTTTTAGAACATGTACATATTGTAGTAATGCAATAAATAATGTAGGAATGTATTCAAGTAGCCTACAGATTGTATTTTGAAGATCATAGTTAAGGAACTAACATATCAAATGAAGGCAAGTGCAATTGAATGCTCAGATTAGAGTAACAATGGTTGGAACTTGGTGTTGCAGGCCATTTAATTAAATAATGGTTACCAAGAGAAAATTAACATATATTTTTATCAATTTCTTGAAGAAAATGGTGTGCAACATGCTTCTTTTCTAGGCTCAACCAATGAGATAGATATGTAGAACACAACAAAACGTGACCATCACTTGAGGATGAATGAATAGTCAAATATTTCAAAATGAAGCCTTCAAGAGATTTACCCATTTTAAGTAATAAGAAATATAACAAAGTAATACAAAATATATATTGTTTGCACCAAATGAACTATAAAAACTCAATCTTAACCTCATACTAGCCTAAACTGGATTGTTGGTATTTATCATGTCTATTGAGAGAGAGCAAAAGAGTTGGGGGTGGAGAGAGAGAAAAAAAAAAACTATAACAAAGTATATACGAATCACACCACATTATCAACCTTCATTCTTTAGAGCATTCAAAATTCTAATTTTCAAAATTGTACTTATCTATTATTTTTTGATGCAACAAGAGACTAAATGAGTCACTCTTTGGCGACCTCGACAAGAAAACATTTTACCATATAGTACTAGCTTGCAATGATTATCTTTTAATGACTCAACTTGCCTAAAAGGATATGTTTTTCATATTTTGATATATACTTTGATCATGTTGACACTATGTTGTGGATAAAGTTAACATGCTTTATGCAAAAGAACAAACTTGTGCCATCTATTGGTTAATAGAAAAATAAGAAATCTATTTAAGACCCATCATATTTCAATGACGATGCCAAACAATAAAAGAAAAATGTACAGAATATGAACACATAGCCTTCTGTGGTTGGTCCACCCAATGATGATGTTATCTTTGCATGTCCATTGCTTCATAATAATTATGTTTATGACTAATGTGAGAAATTTATCTTTGTTCTTTTGGTAAAAGCTTTGTCAAAAGAGCCCAACTTTCTCAATGGGCTAAGGTTTCAAGACCCAAGGAAGCCCTGGTCAGGTATACCTTTATATAGTTTATGTTCATTTGGTATCATGGAAGTAAAGTTGGCACTTGTGGTAGATCTGCTACCTAAAGACCCTACCTACCATTGTGGCAGCTTACAATTTCAAAACCTACAGTCCACCTCATGAGATATCTTCATGGTTCACGTCTTCTGAACGAGATCATATATTAGTTCATGATTTCGCCCTAAAATCACATTGAATTTTAGCTTATGGATTTGGATTTGATAAATTTGTTAAGATGCTTGTTATCTATTAGATATTTAGATCGGACATCATTTCTTCAGTCTGAATCCGATCTGATTTTTTAAGATGGTGCTAGATTTCTTTTAGTATTTATTCAAACTTTTTAAGCAATTCGGATGGATACCAATCTTGTCAATTTTAAGATCATGATTCTAGAATTGCTGAAACTAAGAAGATGATGTCGTTTTCTGTAATCGGATCGTGTTTATTTCGAGTGGATGACCTCTTCCAAAATCAAGATCCAATGTTTGATGGACCTTCATGGAGAAAATTGGGGAATGTTGGAATGTAGTCTCGTTTTTGAATTTTATAAGGAATTTCTCAATCAACTATATAAACACGCTGTGACCGCCGACGCCTGCTTCCATCGTTCTTTCTCTCGTTTTCCCTCCCTTTCTCTCGATTATTCTTCATTTTTAGTTTCTCCAATTGTTCTTTTCAATTGACAAATGTGTTTTTAAGATCTAGTGATGATGGTGACGAAATCACCGGTGTTGATTTGGCACTTTTTTTTCATTTTCATGTCAGATTTTTCACTCTCTGCTCAACGATTTGATTGTTTTATGGTACCCACCATCTTTCCAGCGTGTTCCAACAACAACCAACATTTCAGAGCAAGGCAAATGGGTGGCAGCCTTTGCTCTAGGTTAGAAGAGAAAACCCAACCATAGGTTTCTAGTTTTTTCGTATTATTTTTCAAGAGATGGAGCAGGCATCCTCCAGTGGGTGGAGAAGACGCTGGTGTGGATGTTGGCGGGTTTGCCAGAAGGTCAATCACAATGGCTTGGCCGGAAGGTCACTTTTACTCCTTCCTCTGCTTCTTCTTCATCATTTTTTTCTTCTTCCTCCTTCATTTTTCTTCTTTCTCCACTGTTTTGTTCTTCCCCATTTTCCTCTTTTCCTTGTTTGGTTTTTTCTTCTTCTTCTTTTTCTCTCTGCCTTTTTTTCTTCATCTCCTTTTCTTCTTCATATTTCGCTTTTCTCTTCTTCTCTTCTTCTTTTGTCATCATTTTGTTCCCCTTTGCTCTAGGTTAGAGGAGAAACCCAACCATAGACCAAGTGAGTTTTTGGGTTTTTTGTGATATAATTTACCAAGCGATTGAGCATGCATTCTCCGTTGGCGAAGAAGATGCTGGTGCGGTAGGACAGACGTTGGTGTATTCGCCGGATGGTCATTCACCATCTGGATGTCATTTTTCCTTCTCCTCCTCCCCCTTTCTCTCCTTCTCTTGCATCGTTTTTTTCTTCCTCCCCTTCTTCTTCTTTCTCCATCATTTCGTTCTTCCCCATTTTCTCCTCTCCTTTGTTTGTTTTTTCTTCTTCCCCTTTATTCTTCTTCTTCTTTCACTGCCTCCTTTTCTTCGTCTCGTCTCCTTTTCTTCTTTTTCATATTTTCTCTATCACTTTTCTCTTCTTCCTCTTTTTCTTTCTTCTTTTGTCGTTCTTTTTCTTACCCTTTTCCATGCTTGACTTCTGCAAATCAATTCTTGATGCAGAAAAAATTAAGAAAAGGAGAGGGAGAAGAATAGTTGCAGCTGAAAACGGCCACTCCATGAGGCAGATAGGCTTGTACTGCCAGAGGAACCGATGCTGGTGCGGAGGTGCCGCTGGAGTCGATAGTGATGCCGCTTCGATGCATTGTCTCTCCAATGGGCAGATTTTGCAGCCACGGATTCTTGTTATGGAAGTTCCAGAATTCTAGGCAACATCTATTTTTCCCATCCCCAGTTTGATGAACTAAAATGGATTGATTTTAAATTTTTGAAAGCGTATTTCCGGGTAAGCAAACATGCCCTCAAAGAAGATCAGAAGAAAGGTTTTCGAAATGGCAAATGATGCACCATCATTTTAATACATTTTGTATGTATTCATCCATGAACTTAAAGTTTAAAACTCATGTTTTACATTGTTTTAGTGTTAAGAGATGATGTCTTCAATTACATGATTTTTACGTTTAAAACAAGAGATACTGCTGTTTTGGAGCTAGTTTGAGTTTCTTAATATCCATCGTAGCCTTCAATCTCCTTGAAAGATAAATGACAACATATCATAATTAATTTTGTCTTTTTTGCTCTCATTCATTCTTAAAGATATTGAGCTCACATTTATGATCCAGAGCAACAAAGGGTACTATTGGCAATGGCTCTCACCCTTGCCAATAAATTACCTAGGGCTAGCTGCCGCCAATGATATTACTAGCAACGCCGCAACGGCCATCAGCCAAGCGGATAACTTAGGCCAGCCATTGCCATTTGCAGCATTGGGGCTGACTAGCTGCAAGGCTAGGAACCATTGCCAATAAGTCTATTAGCAGCGGTGTCAACCGTAGCAAAAACCTAAAACCTAACTTTGAGAACGACTTCTACCGTTGTTAATGGTAGTAGTCAGTCTCTGACCTTATATTTATATGACCTTATATTTATATATATACCGGTCCAGCATCCAGCTATATATATATATATATATAAAATAAGAAAAAACTTAAGAATGAAAATTTATAATTAAAAAGTTGATGAAAAATGTGCCTTATCTTACCACAAAATATACGAAATTACCTAAGAGAGCTCAAAGCTCTACAAAGACGGTCACAAGTACATTGACAAACATAAGAACCAATCTAAATTTCAGGTACATGTCAAACCACAAGAACAAAACGGAGCCACAATCTCGAGTTACTTTTTGCTGCCTTGTTGCAGGTACGTAACTATGATTTTCCCATTAGAGCTTTTACCACTCTACCGCACATATAGGTCTTTAACCCCAGCCTAGAAATGTCCATTTTTCTAACCCATCCTGAAAAATTCCGTTCAAGAATCCTAAAGATAAGTAGTTCATTTTTTTAAACCTAGGCAGAGCAGTAAACATAAAAACTTTAGGATGTAAAATTAAGTAGCAAAAAAGAAAGATCAATTAGCAATGCAACATAGTAAGTACATCTTACAATCAAGGACAACAAAATGCCTAGAAATAACATCTAGATAAAGAGTAGTTAGTGAAGTATTTACAACAAATCTTATGATGCTGGCTTCAAGTGCTAGATATGACGCAGTCAAGATTGAGCTATCAAAACTGGTTTCCTTTGGACCAGCAAAATCAACTAAAGGGGTTTGCTTAGCAATCAGACCACATTTGCCAACATCTACAAGATGTCCACATGTTATGAAGCAGCCTCCACTTATAATCACCTTAAGTACCATAAGTTTTCCTTAGTTTCATCAGCACATAGCTTTCATGCATACTACTAGATTACAAGCTTAACAAACTGACAAGCTTCACATTGAGCTTGCCTCCAGTGGGAGTAGCACAAGCTATTAGATGGCATATAAATACCATCTTCGAGAGATTTATTCTGAGAAGGGTTGTTAGCTTCAGAATCTTGCTGCCTTTCGTCATTTCCATGTGGGATTTCTAAGGATTTTGTTTGCTGAATGTGTTGTAGATATTTAGGGCAGTAAGGTGATAGCACATAGGCATAGGCATGTGGTATATGGCGTTTCCATGTTGATGAATAAGAACATATTGGCAGCCCCCTGCTACAGTCAGCTCTCCAAGCTGTTGATTAGGAATGGACTGGTTTCTCCCTCCTGGAGGTGGTGCTCCATCCATTGTCGCATTATAGATGTCTCAAAATGTAGTCTTTTTATTGTGACCTTCATCATGCCATCTCGTATAAAGTTGTCTTAGATGACATAAAAAAAGTCGTTGGAGCCTCGGGATCAAAGGAAAATGTCGAACAACATTTGCAGGAATTTTGCTTTCCCCAACTGATCCAGCTTTCCATCTTGATGTACCACAAATATCACATGATTCTTTGCTTACCGCATCTTTCTAATGTAACATGCAGTGTTTGGGACATGCATCAATCTTTCTACAATTGATGCCCAAATCTCCAATAATTTTCTTTATCTCATAATAAGACTTTGGGAGATGCACTCCCTCTGGAAATGCTTCCATCAATAGCTCTAGCAACATAGAAAACGATTTATTGCTCCATCCATTGTTACATTCGATTTGAAATAGTCGTACTACAAAAGCTAACTTTGTAAATTGTTTGCAACCAGCGTATAGCTCCTGCTCAGCACCCTCTAACAATTTATTAAATGTTTCAAACTCCAAATTAGGGATAGTTGTAGAACCATGTTTTTCACCAAGCTGAACACCTGAATTCTATGTTCTGAATTTATCATCTAATAATTTATGCATCTCATCATCGTTGGATCATCCTATATATTATTCACATTAGTGGTAGATGAAGATGAAGCTTCTCCGTGGAAGTACCACTGAGTATAACTCAAACAAATCTCATGGCATACTAGATGCTCGATGACATAACAAACGCCCGATACAAAACATTGCAGCACTTTAAGCATGGGCGTTTAATCATTCTCTTCACTGCTATGTTATTGGCAATGGCAGATTTAACAAATTGTCTTGCTCCAATAACATATTCAACACTGGACCTATTGCAATAGGTGGATATTGTAAATAATTGCAATAATTTATAGTGTTTTAATCTATAAACAATTAATACCTTGGTTTGCACATCCAACTTCTATCTGTCATGATTCAACGACCTTCTTCCGTTCCTTGATATGTTATTACAAAATAAACTAAATAACCTGTTATTACAAAATAAACTAAATAACCTACATAAGCTTATGTTGGACAAGATTATTTTATTTGTGTTACAAATGGAGAAACTTGAACAATCACACAAATGAATTCAATGATAGACAATTAAGAGGTCTATAACCTATCACATCACATTTTATTTTTAATAAAAAAGAGAAAATAACATCATTAATGAAGGAAATAAATATGAGACTTTATCAAATAAAGTATATAGAAAGAATATGCATCTTTAGAAAGGAAATAAACAGGAAAAGAATGATAATTTCTCAAGCCATAAATAAATATATTTTCGCAAAAGAAGTAAAAGCAATCTAATTAACACTTGTATGTAATGTTAAAGTAAAGAAATGCACCGTTAAAGAATAAAACAAAATTACTTTTGCTTTTCAACCTTCTCAACCAAACAATTATATCAAACAAATTCATATATACCTTTCATCTACATAAATTGAATGGTTGTGAGACAGGCAGTAGTATTGATTTGGTTCTGCATCTGTGAAATACAGAAACAGGAGGCACCACCCCCATTCCAAGTAGATCCCCACCTAACTAACATGCTCCTATCGTAAACTAACTTTAACCTCCTTCTGTGAGTTCTGTCTGTTCAAAACCAATTATTGCAACTCTTTTGAACCTAAGAGGAGGACAAACAATGGATAACTTTGAAGTCATTGTTAAAGGTGCAAAAAGAAATATCCAGTTTCTACTCATTTTTTAATTGCATAATAACATAATTCTTGACAAGAGAAGTCCACAGAACCGACTACATGTAGACGGAGAAAGGGTGAAATTTGACCCAACAACATGTAACAAAGAAAATTAAACATGTAACAAAGAAGATTAAATGCATAAAAAGAAAAAAAACATAAAATTATAGGTTGAAAACTCATCAATTTATTTTCAAAATGCATGAAAAAAATATGATTTTTAATCAAAAATATATATAGTACTAAATCTATTCTTGGCATTAGATTTAGTTAAAAAAACTATTTTTTGAAATATAAACCCTGACAAACAAGGAGAAGGTTTGAAGAAGACCTCATTGGACCGAGCAAGTTAGACATAATCAGGATGCAGCCAGGCTACTTTGGACGAGCATCAAGCCTCCGAAGGCTGGTCGTGGATTATAGTTACGCGACTAAGAGTAAGAGGACAAGAAGGTGGCAGCGGAGGGCTGCTCTCGGTGAAATGATTTGGCGTTAGCGTTGGATGTCAGCCACTGTTACAACATACTGGCCGTTTCTGTTGGATTTACGCTGGCACTGTAACTTGACAGAAGAAGAGGAAGACCACCTCTATGTGTGTATCATGAAGAAAACCTAGAAGTTGTGATGAATGTAGAACATTAGTGTTATCTTTTCACAGTAATTAAGAAATCTGAAGTTTTCATTTAAGTTTGCAGGTGTCAAAAATTAGCATCAGACATTTAACAATTGACTTTTAGGTTTCTATCTTGAGTCGCAACAAGAACGAGAGCCGAGCTCCTTGGGCATACATGGAGGGACTCATGCAACGTGCTTTTATTTCCTTATCAACTTTGTGTCATTTTTATTAAATCTACAGCACACTCAGACATGCGGAGAAGAGAAGAGAAGAGCAAATGTTACGACAGGAACAACGGGCATGATTTTGAATGCGTATGATGGTCCACTTATCCTTTTACATTAATCATGTTTCTAAGTTACATAAATGTCTCATTAAGCAACTGGAAAGATAAAGTACCATCCTCCTGCTTGGACTACTCACATTGAGCAGCACCTTGTAAACTGTTTATGCCAAGTTCATGCAGACAATAGAACAGAGTGACACATGAATCCAATACTTGCTCGCTTGTTTCATGACAGGGTTCACCAGGGAAGGGAATCATACCAAGGTAGAGAAAACGCTAGTCTCCTGCTTTCAGGTGAATCCGTTTTATGTGTTGGATCTACCAAAAAAAGCCTGTATTAAAGTGGGACAAAAACCTCGGCTGGCCAGGAAAATTAATTTTTGACTGACGACGCTTTGTATATTGTGGTATGCTACATACTACAGTTCCATTTTGTAAGCTTTATCTTTCCTTTGTTCTGGACTGCATGTCATTGGATAACTAATAAAAAACATTGCTGTTACGAATGGCTTCTTGTTTCTATTGGTATATTGTCTGTCATTGCAAATGAAGTTTGCATTTCCTATTGGACTTTGTGTATAACATTGGGCTTCGTGTTTTCTGCCCCTTTATTTAGCAGTGGCCTTCTTGCAATTCTGGCAAATTGTACTGGTTGCATAATGCAAAAAGACTCAAAGGGACTCAGCCTTGTTGATTCTGTCGCTTCTTTGTCATTATATATTTTGTGAATCAAAATTGAAATCTTAGAAATGCTGGAGACAAAGAGAGGCATTTGTCAGAAACATTGTCACATATATATATATCGTGTATAGGTATTATAGGTAGGGGTGAACAACGAGTCAAGCTAGAGCTCGACTCGTTAAAGCTTGACTCGTGAACGAGTTCGAACTAAGTCATTTTCTTAGCGAGTCGAGCTCGAGTTCATGAGTTGACTTGTTTAAATAATCGAGTTTGTTAAAGCTCGACTTGGCTTGAAAATGATGTGCAGCGATTTTTTATATATCTGACTCGTTTTTTAAATTAAAAAACTTTTATATTGACGTTAATTAATTATGTAAGCTTTTACAAAAACTCATTCAAGTTTGTCGAGCCTTAATCGAGTCAAGCTTGATTTATGGCTAAGTAGTAGTTCATATATTCAAACAAGTTTGTAGAGCCTTAATCGATCAAGCTTGAGCTCAACACTAACTGCCGAATCGAGCTTGAGTTGCTTCTGTCAAGCCATTCTCGAGCTCAACACTAACTACAGAATCCAGCTCGAGCTGCTTCTGTCGAGCTATTCTCGAGCTCAAAGTTTCATTAGTCGAGTCGAGCTCGAGTTGGCTGAACTCGGGCTCGACTCTGTTCATGTTCACCCCTAATTATACGACGAGTTATTTTTTGGGTATAATACAACAAAATTAAATATCTCGAGAAAATTTTGAGAAAATTTTTAATAAATTTAAAAATCCTAAAAATTAGGTAAAAGTAAAATAAATAAAAAACTTATAATAAAAAGCTAAAATCATAAACATGATAGGATGTGGGTGAAAAGTAGTACATTAAAAAAATAATAGCCATATGTAAAATTTACAAAACAATAAATTTGGTTGGTAATCCAGACCCAATTTACTCAGCCTCATGATATGAATGCTGAGTTTACGAAGGAGTTATGCTAACTGGTAAGGGTTAGGGGTTTGGTAGCAACTCACGGTTTGGCTGAACACTTAAAAACAAATCCAACATCCAGTAAAAAAAAAAACGCAAAAAAGAAGCGAAAAAATGTGTACTTTTTGCTTCTTCTTTTTTTCTGACGTCTTTTTGAAAAAAAAAAACGCATTTTATTGACGTTTTATATGGCTGACTTGTGTTTAACGTATTTATCACATTTTTTTCGAATAAAAGGAGATATTTGTGACTTCACTATGATTCCCTTCCCTGGTGAACCCTGTCATGAAAGCGAAAAACTAGCTTCAGGTGGTCTGAATTCAGTTCAATGAGCAACATTGGGGAAATAGATTACCTAAAACAAGCGAGAGAGCGGACGTCCAGGAGAGAAACTGTGTGTGGAAAGAGCTCTGGTGAGACTGCGGTTGCAAATCCATGATCTGAGCACAAATCTTTAGCCAATACAGCTGATTTTTTTCAAGCATCCATTTATCTTAACCTCTTGAATCAAACCTAACGCTATTTGATTGTGCTAAGCAGAATCTGCCCTTTGATTGCCCTAATCGTGCGAAGGAGCAGACGAGGATGAATGATGCGGACGTAGGCGATTGTGACGCAAGGGAAATCTTCTCGTCAACGTGGAGACTGCCTGATGGAGAGGAATCATACCTTTGATTGTGCTCTTCAAGGAGATGTCGACGGATGGATGAAAGTTTTCCCGAATATGCAATGCAGACAACCGACCTCTTCAAGGACAAGTAGCTCGCATTTTCACTAAGGTGTTGAGATTAACTACATTTGAATTTCTTTGAGGCAAACCAGGCATCTCTATCCTTTCGTCTAGTTTGAGGGGGCACGACAGACAACACAGCAGTAGGCATGAGTGTAGGATCGATGAGGATGAAAATAAATGTCAACTACACAATGAGGCTAAGCTCAAAAGGAAGGAAGATCATGACAGGTGTGAAGACGACTGAGCATATCATTATGGCAGTAAAAAAAAGTCCTAAAAAATGAAATAAATCAGAAGGGACGGTGGTGTATGACAAATCAAGCGGTAACAGAAAAGTGTAAACTGTGCATCACTAGAAGGCGATAATTGTGGTGATCGGTGGTGTATAACAAATCAAACAGTAACCAAAAGAGTAATTGTGCAGGTGGTAATCGTGATCATTGTAAACAAATGACTATATATAAAGATCATAACTCACCATCAATATCATCGAGATAGTGGAGTTTTATCCTTGGACGTAGATGCTCTGCCCCACTGAACCATGCAAACCCTACTCTTCTGTTTTTCCTTTCTCTGCTCATATTTTGTTAAGAGAGAGGGAAGTTTACAAACTTGAAGAGAATTGCTGAGAAGAAGAACACACTTAGCTACTTCTATGTGCTTCTCCAACAGGCAGAATTGCTCGTTATTTATGCAAACAATGTTCTTCTATCGTCCAAGGCATGGATGAGAGATATTATGTAATTTGAAGAATGCTTGGGGCGGTGTGTGAGCAATGTGAAATCTTATCATAGGATTTAACTTTAAAGAAGAGTTTACTTGTCATATTCAAGATTCCTTTGGCTACATCCGTTTGGATTACCAACTAAGAACTTTGGTCTTTCTCTTCACGATAGAGCCATAGCTGATTCTCCCTTGATTTTGAAATTTGAAAAGAAATTTTCTTCATGGGGGCTAAAGATTCATTGTTTGCTAGAAGACTATGTATATTGGTCGTGTATTTGGATATCGAATGATGGTGTAAGAAATATCGAACAACATTTTGAGCAAGATGGAAAGCAAATTCACTGTCTTTGTCAGGGTCTGTCGACGAGAAACACTATCACTTCATCAAACACGGCAATCTATATGCCCAAGAGTGAGTTGTTCGTCGAACAACAAAGGATTTCTCGTTTACCTCTCATGTTGTGCTATATATAGTGGAGGCTAACTACAAATGGGCAGTACAGCGAAATATATCAAAACTCATAGTTTGTGGGCTTGAGCATATTTTCAAGAGCCTTAATTAGATGGGAAGCCATCGTTTTTAGTGGAGCAGAAGCTCGTTCAATGTCTTATCCCTCTCCTCTTTGCTGCATGGACCTATCAATCGAGATTTTCCTTCCCATTTCCCCTTCCTCGTTTGAGTGGAGCAGAAGCTCGTTCAGTGTCTTATCCCTTTCCCTCTTTGCTAAAGCCCACTTTCACTTGCTGTCTCCCTCTCTCTCTCTCTCTCTCTCTCAAAGTACTGTATCCGGATGTTAATGTCATGGCTAAGGTTCGCTGTTGAGTTGTGTAACCTTCTATCAATGGGATGAAGCTGGCTTTCATGCTTGCAAACCCACAGACCAACTTTGTTACCATTTTTTGCAGTACTGAATGTGCACAGGAAATGTTTGTTAAAAAGCCTGAGAGAGATGTCAGCACATGTTGCACGAGAATAACTGGTCTATAGTCTGATTTTGAGTCTAAGTGTTCATGAAAAAATGGAATACAAGGATGTTAAACTAGATACTCTGACGATCATTGGCTTAATTTGACATGCCCGATCAAGTTGTGTAGAAAAAAAAAAACTGTTTCATAGATGTTCCTTTTGAAGATTTTCATAGACATACTGACGCACGAAGTACGTAGAAGAGCACCACCATGACTCATATTGGAACAACATAACAACACATTCTAGAGAGGGACAGAGTTGTGCATTGTTAGATTAGATGAAGATAATTTTGTTTTATAGCAAATAAAATTTCATAACTTATAAAGGCAATTCAATATTTGGCTTATTCAATTCAATAGTTTAGGTATCTGGTAACGAAGAGCGTGTGTTTGACTCTATTGGATGCAAGATAAAGCTAGCATGTGGGGAGGGATCTGCCAAATTGATTCCCAGATTAGCAAGAATGCTTCTGGATCAATGGTTGGCCATGAGCTCAGATGGTGGACGTCCAGGTAGTTCGGGGATAGTTTTATGGAAGATGTTGAAAATTAACGTTCCATATTTATAATTATATGATACTGAATATGAAACATTTGCAATTCCTTAATTAAGATGGAGAAACAAATGATTTGGATAAGGATTACTTTAGGCTTGAAGCTTGGGGCATCCTCACATGTAAAATTTTTAATTTCTAAATTTTCTGCAAATTAAATAGAGAAGAGAAGGAAGTAGCAGGTTTGGATAGCCACTGTGATCCATCGGGACGACTACTTTCAGAAGGATGAGCAGAGATTCATCATCCACATTGCTTCAAGTTTCATGTGAGGGGGCTGTATAGTGGCAAAGGTAGTGAAAATTAAGTAGATATGGTGGATTTGCAGCCATTATTGGCACATCAACGGGGGGCTGTCAATTCCAAAAAAAATGGGTGCTAAGTAGGGCTGCACAACAAGCCGACCTCCGGCTCGACTAGAACTCACTTGAAAAAACTTGGTTCGTGCTCGACTCGTTTATAAACAAGTCGAGTTTGTGCTTACAAAGATACTCCAAATGATAAACAAGTCAAGTTCAAGTTTCAGGAACTCGACTCTTTTATACTTGATTCGACTCGCAAGCCGATACTCTATGTAATATTGCCAAAACCAGTTTAACAAGTTACACGAGTTAAACGCATACACAAGTTAAACGTGTTCATGCTTGCACAAGTTAACACTAAACAAGTTAATACCTAAACGAGTTAAATTGGTTAAATGAGTCGAGTTCGAGCTTGATTTTGTGAAGTCGAGTTGAGATCGAGCTTGCTATAAGGAGCTTGACTTGAGTTCGAATTCAAGCCAAGCTCGTGTTTTTTGAGCCGAGCTTAAGCTCGAGTTTTTTGACCCGAGTCTAGCTTGAGCTGGCCAAGCTCGGGCTCGACTCAACTTGTGTGCAGACCTAGTGCTAAGGAAGCTCAAGGCAGATGGTGGTGAAGGAAGGGGTTTGAGTTGTGGAAGCTAATAGGGGTTGGGAGGGATGGGCTCACTTTCTAAACCCAGAGGAATGTAAGGTGTTTATGGGAAGTAAATCCTGATGACACGCTAAGGAGATTCTCTCTCACAAGAAGCCAAATCTCTTTCGAGACATGGGCATTGTGCCCTCCTACTATGAACTATCTCTAGTCAATACAGTTGGCATCTAGGAACACATGTAGGATGCAGAGCGAGATGCATTCAGTGCAATTTTAATAAAATTGTTTTCATCCTAATTTAAGGTCTTCTTTATTCTGCTCTAACCATGAACAACATAAAGCATACCTAGGGCAGTACAACAAGCCAAGCCATCTTGGACTCGACTCGTTCGAAAAAACTTGGCTTGTGCTCGATTCATTTATAAATGAGCTGAGTTCGAGCTTGCAAAGATACTTGAAATGATAAATGAGTCAAGTTCAAGTTTGAGGAACTCGACTCGACTCCTAAACCGGTACTCTATATAATAGTGCCAAAACTGGTTCGCCGGTTTTAACTTTTAGGGTAAAAACAAATTTTCACAAGTTACATGAGTTAAATGCTTACACGAGTTAAACAAGTTATATGAGTTAACCCTTACACAAGTTAAACGAGTTAATGTTTACATGAGTTAACGCCAGACAAGATAACGCCTAAATGAGTTGAATGGGTTAAACGAGTCGAGTTCGAGCTCTATTTGGTATAGTCGAGTCGAGCTCGAGCTTGCTATAAGGAGCTCGACCCGAATTCAAGTGAAGCTTGAACTCGAGTTTTTTGAGCCGAGTCGTGCTCGGGCTCGACTCAGGTCGTGTACAGCCCTAAGTTTACCCTCCACCTGTGGATATAACCATCGCTTAGCCAGATTGGCGTTGTCTTTTACTGTGATCTAGAGATGTGAGAGGCTCGAATCTTGATTTCCTCATGTCTGTCATCCACAAGCAGAGGAGGAATATGACCTTAGATTACTACAACCACATAAATTCATAAACCATTATCAGTGGTGCAATTTAGATGCATATCAGCAAGGTCAACTAGAGACAAGCATTTAAAGCAAACCTAAATATTGCAAAACCTTTTAGCAATTGCCTCACCTCGACGCTGTGTTTTTTTCCTTTTTTTGCGAAAGCTAAAGGCTAATTATATTATCGTTGAATCGGAGTTTATGAAATATGGATGTAGGAAATCAAGTAGTGCCAAATTTATTTGGCCCATAGACATTTAAGGACATGATTTTTCCGAATATCCATTTAATTTATAACTTTACTCATATATAATTGATCTTGAGGGGAATCTGATTCGTCGTGAAAAGAATAAAATTGTAAAGTATAATTGATCTTAATGAGGAACCAACCCGTTAAGAGACCGAACAAAATTTTTAAACTTAAAGTAAGTTAAATGGGAGAAGATTGGTGCATGTGCATTTTTATTCACGAACAATATAATTTTACAAATAAAAGAAACAAAGTCTTAAAAAAATAATTCATTTAATTTAAAAGCTTCTTCTCCTTTCGATTTTTCTTCCTTGTGTAGCTTATATGTAGCAAATATAAAGCAATTACATGAACAATTAGAAGACGTTTGATCAATTTAATTAATAGTTTTCATTGACGCGTCGTGTTAAAGTTGAGAAAAACAATTTGGGCTTTGATTTTGAAAGAATAAAACCTCACACGTAACGTCTTAAACCATGAATCGAATTATTTATCATATAGTTCACGAATCGGCTGACATAGTCTTTAATTTGTACAAACTAAGTCTACATAGCTGACATAGCCATCCATAATTTCCGTATGACAATATGGAAACAGATTCTTCAACAGTGCATCAGCCGTCCATGCTTGAAGCTCGTGGAGAACCACCACTTGAGCTCGGCTATGAAGGATGGGTGAACTTGCCAGGGATGAACTTACCATGCCTTCACAGCTATATATATGACAGTTGAATGGAACATGTTGGGTGTCTTCTTCTTGTTTCAGGCAAAGGTGGCACCTGTTAGCCAATGAGAAACTCTTAGCTTTCATCTGATCTAGAGTGACTAATCTTCCTTGCTAGTGAAAGAGTATCAGGAAAACAGAACAAAAAACAGGACAGGTACGTGGTTCGGCTACAATGCCAGCCTACATCCACGACTCACTCAGATCTCTTTCTCAATGAATATGTTGAGAGAGATTGTTGTGAATATATATATTAATCACCATATTTATCCATTCACAAAAATAGGAGATTTATCTTCTATCTTTAATCTCCTCAATGTAGGTTGGAAATCTGTTACAGAAAGATGTAGATCTTTATCTGATTTTATCACAGATTTTTCTGTTGCACTTATACGATCTTCTATCCTTAGCTTCTCCATAATAGTTGCTGACTGATTTTATGCTGTCAATGATTCTATCTTTCCTCTTTTATCTCCAACACTCCCTCTCAATCTTATCTCTCCAAGATTAAGATTGGTTCTCAATTCATTAAACCTGCTTCGTGCTAACGGCTTGGTCAATATGTCAGCAACTTGGAATTTTGAAGATACAAATTTCACTTCTATTTTGTTGCTTGCCACTTTCTCTCGTACAAAGTGATAATCTATTTCAATGTGCTTGGTTCTTGCATGGAACTTTGGATTTGCAGCCAAGTATGTTGCACCCATGTTGTCACACCAAAGGACGGGGCATCTTGTTGTCTTAATACCGAGTTCTTTTACCATGTGTTGAATCCATAAACATTCAGAGACTCCATCTGCCACTGCTTTGTACTCAGCTTCTGTGCTGGATCGTGCTACAGTTTGTTGTTTGTTAGTTCTCCATGAGACCAGGTTTGATCCAACATAAACCAGATAACCTCCCGTGGACCGTCTATCGTCTGGGTTTCCGGCCCAATCCGCGTCTGTGTAAACCTGCAAGTCAAAGCTGCAAGAACTCTTAATTTGGAGACCCATGGTAAGAGTACCCTTTAAATACCTTAGGATTCGTTTAGCATAGGCCATATGTCGATCCGTGGGTCTTTGCATGAACTGGCATGCCTTGTTGACTGAATATGCAATGTCAGGTCTGGTAAAGCTGAGATATTGTAAGGCTCCCACTATTTGTCTATATTTTGTGGCGTCGTCAAGGGCTTTACCATCGTCCTTTGATAATTTTTCACTGAGGGCTGCTGGTGTATCCAGTGGTTTACAGTCCTGCATCTTGGTTTTATTCAAGAGATCATATATGTATTTCTTCTGACTTAGGAAGAGACCATTATCAAACCTTTCTACCTCAATTCCGAGAAAGTAGTTCAAGTGACCCAGATCCTTGATAGAGAACCTTTTTCCAAAGTCATTAACTAGGAACTGGACTGCCTTTTCCGAGCTTCTTGTTACCACTATGTCATCTACATATATAAGCACGAAAATTTGATCATCATTTTTCACCTTGAAAAATAGCGATGTATCTCCCTTGGACTCAATGAAATCTTGTTGTTCAAGGTAGTGTTTTAAGCATTCAAACCAAACTCTTGGAGCTTGTTTTAGACCATACAAGGCTCTTTTCAGTTTACATATATGGTTAGGATACCTTTGATCTTCAAACCCTGGCGGTTGGTGCATAAAGACTTCTTCATGAAGGTGTTCATGGAGAAAAGCATTATTTACATCTAACTGATGTATGACTCATCCTTTGCTGACAGCAACTGATAAAATCATTCTAATGGATGCTGGTTTGATTACAGGACTATAGGTTTCAAAGTAGTCAACTCCTTCTTGTTGACTATACCCCTTAGCTACCAAACGAGCTTTATGCCTAGCAATAGTGCCGTCAGCATGTCTTTTAATTTTAAAAACCCATCGACACCCGACAACATTTTGGGTTTGATGTGGAGGAATAAGTTCCCAAGTCTCATTACGATTCAGCGCTGCAAGTTCTTCTTTCATGGCGTTGCACCATTTTGGTTGAGTAAGAGCATGAACTAAATCTGTAGGTTCTTGTTCATCATGAGTAAGAAGACATACTGTAGAAGTACTCAAAGCATGAGGAGACGAGAAATAGACCTTGGGACGTCGGGTTCCATCTTGTGATCGAGTGATCATAGGATGAGATCGTGTAACAGCAGTAGGAGCTGGTGTACCCTGCTATTCAGCAGGAGCTGGTATGCCTTGCTGTTCAATAGGAGCTGGTAGGCCCTGCTGTTCAGTTGGTACAGTCGTAGGAGCTGGTGGTAGAATGATGAATCTGCTTTCATTATTAGTAGCGCCATTATTAGTAGCGCCACCATTAGCTGATTTCTCCCTCTGACTTTCTAGAGTTGGTGAGCAACTTGGAAAGGCACCATCTTGTTCCTTAGTCAACCATAACTTTGAGCAAAGAGGAAGGAGGTTTCATCAAACTGAACATGCCTGGAAATGTAAAGCCTTTTAGTTACAGGATCATAGCATAAAACGCCTTTATAGTTAGTCCCAACTCCAAGATAAACACAGGCGCGTGATTTGGGTTCAAGTTTATTGTGATTGTAAGGAACCAAATATGGGTAACATGTACTGCCAAAAATTTTGATAAATTTCAGAGATGGTTTTCGCTGGAGAAGCAACTCAAAAGGAGTCTTATGTGCTGTATTAGCACTAGGAAGTCTATTGATTATGTAAACAGCATGTCTGAAAGCATCTACCCAAAACTGAGCACCTAAAGATGCATGAATAAGCATGCACAAGGCACTTTCCGTTACATGTCGATGCTTCCGTTCAACGATCCCATTTTGCTGATGAGTATATGGACAAGAGATCCATCTCTTAATTCCATGTTCATGGAGAAAAGTATCAAAGTCATGATTCAAAAATTCTTTGCCTCCATCACTATGAAAAATTTTAATTTCTTTGCCTACCTGCTTTTCCACACAACTTTTGAATATTTTGAAGAAAAAGAGTGCTTCTGATTTCTTCTTTAACGGAAACAGCCAACTAAAGCGACTAAAGTCGTCCACAATGAGTAGATAGTAGACATATCATTCTCTGGACGTCGTTGGGGCAGGTCCCCAAAGGTCTGCATGAACAATTTCAAGAGAGCAGGAAGCAGAATTTTCAGATATAGAGAAAGGTAATTGGTGCATTTTGCCCATAGAACAGGTAGAACATGATGGCATATCATTATCATCGTAACCAATATATTGTTTTGATTTCATAAAAGAAACAGTTTTGGTTCCAGCATGTGCTAGACGCAAATGTCAGGTCTACTTGGATGCCTTATTCAAAGTAGAACTAAAAGCATTGAAAGAAACTCCAGCCTTATTGTAGATCCCATTTTTTGGCCATTCATAGAGTCCGTCTTTAGCTTTCCCGATCAGCAATGTCTTCCCGGTCTTGCAGTCTTTCACATAAAATTGATTAGCTCCAAATTGAAAAATGCAGTCATTATCTCTTGTGAACTTAGAGATTGAGATCAGGTTTTTCTTCATTTGTGGCACATGTAAAACAGATTTGAGAGTAAAGTTCTTTTCTTTGGTGGGTAAGTTTAAGAATCTCATACCTGCTATAGCAAGCTGCGAACCGTTTCCGATGACTACTCCATCTATCCCTGTATACTCATTTGTCTTATTCAGATTGGTGTCATCTGCAGCAATATGGTGTGACGCACCACTGTCAGCGTACCAACTGTTATCATTCATGGATTGGATCGCCATCGCAGCAAAAGCCTTTGGGATATCGTAACATGTTTTTGCTGTGTGATTCTTCCTTCCACAAAATTGACAAATAACGCCTTCCCTTTTATCTCCCTGATTTTGATTGAAACCTCTGCCACGGCCTCTGGTCCGATTTCCATAATTAACACGGTTTCCTCCTCTAAATCCTCTGAAATTGTTAAAAGATCCTCTTCCTGTACCTTTTTGAGTATAGAAGGCAGTACTTGTATTTGTATGTTGTTCAACAACGTTGGGTTTAGGCACCATCATTTGAAGACGTTTTTCTTGATTTATGAGCATATCAAATATTTCAACAAAAGGTGGTAACTGCTTCATAGTGGCAATGGCAGTTACAAAACTTTCATAAGAAGACGATAGACCATTGAGAGTGAATTGAACCAGGTCATCGTCATTAACTTTAACTCCTCCAGCACATAGCATATCATTCAGATTTTTCACACTATCAAGATATTCAGACATAGGCTTTTCACCCTTTTTGACATTTTGTAGTTCATTTTTCAGATGCAGAATACGTAAATGAGAATGAGATGCATATGTCTTTTCAAGAGCAACCCAAGCTTCTCTAACAGTTTCAAAATGAAGAACCTGACCCAGTACATGTTCTGAGACAGTAGCAAGAATCCAACTGAACGCAAGTTGGTCAGATCTTTTCCACATAACATAGGCTGGATTTTCAGTAATAGTGTTACCTTCACCGATTGTGGTTTTTGCAGGTGCTTCACTTGTGCCATCCACATATTTGATCAGGTCCTGACTTATCATAACAGCCTTGATCTGAGATCTCCACATCAAGAAATTCGTCCGATCTAGTTTGACAGAAACCAAACTAGCGAAAGCATTCCACTGAATGGAGGATGCAGGATTTAGGCTTGCAGAAGCATAAGACGAGCTACCACCAGCTGACGCCATCTCAAGATGAAACAAAAATAGAGCCCTTTCTTCTTGCTTAGCAACCTGGCTCTGATACCATGAAAGAGTATCAGGAAAACAGAACAAAAAACAGGACAGGTACGTGGTTCGGCTACAATGCCAGCCTACATCCACGACTCACTCAGATCTCTTTCTCAATGAATATGTTGAGAGAGATCGTTGTGAATATATATATTAATCACCATATTTATCCATTCACAAAAATAGGAGATTTATCTTCTATCTTTAATCTCCTCAATGTAGATTGGAAATCTGTTACAGAAAGATGTAGATCTTTATCTGATTTTATCACAGATTTTTCTGTTGCACTTATACGATCTTCTATCCTTAGCTTTTTCATAATAGTTGCTGACTGATTTTCTGCTGTCAATGATTCTATCCTCTTTTATCTCCAACAGCTAGAAATGTAACAAGACTAGGTGGCTTGCGGAATAGTGTCCTGTAAGCCTCTTATAGACTCTCTGTGTCGAATCAA